>NC_134009.1:1107103-1344603 GCF_047716275.1 Strix uralensis
ACGAGGGGCTGGGGGCGGGGGGGGCACACTCCACCCCCCCCAATCGTCTCTTCCCGCAGGTCGCCGTCGCACGAGGCCCCCCCGCCCCTTCCCGCCGCTCGTGAGCTCACGGCCCTCGTGCCGCATGGCCCGGCCCAGCCCCCGCCTTGCACACGTGCCCCCCCCCGGGCACCACTGACCCCCCCCGCCCCCCCCCCCCCCGGCCACCCCCCAGGAGCCGCCCAACAGGTGACGCCGTTGCACGAGGGTTTGCACGAGAACGGGGTGGGGGCACACACGCGTGTCGCACGAGGGGGTGGAGGGGAGGAGCATGGGGACACGCGGGGAGGTGCACGGGAGCACAAGCGCGTGCACACGCTCGTGAGCTGCCCCCGCGCACAGTCACGGCCCCGTGCGCGCTCACAGGCACAATCGTGAGTGCAGCCTCGTGCACTGTCACAAGCAGAAGCGTGTTCACAATCGCACAACCCCGTGCACACTCGAGAGCAGAGTTGTGCACAGTCACGAGCACAAGCACGTGCACAATCACAAGCACACGCGTGTTCACACTCACACTCAGCCCTGCACACGCTTGTGAGCACAACTGTGACAATCAGGAGCACAAGCTCTTGCACACTCACAAGCACAACCCTGTGCACTATCACAAGCGCGTGCACATTCACACTCACAACCCTGCACACACTCATGAGCACAATTGTGCACATTGTGAGCACACGCATGTTCACGCTCACTCTCATGCCCCTGTGCACACTCATGAGCCCAACTGTGCACACTCACAAGCACGTGTTCACAAGCACACCCCCGCGCGTGACCACAACCCTGTGCACAATCACAAGCACACGCACATTCACACTCACGCCCCTGCGCACACTCATGAGCACAATTGTGCACAATCACGAGCACAGGCTCTTGCACACTCACAAGCACCACCCTCTGCGCTATCACAAGCACACGCATGTTCACACTTGCAGTCCTGCGCACACTTGTGAGCACAGTTGTGCACAATCACGAGCACACGCGTGTTCACACTCACACCCCTGTGCACACTCGTGACCACAATCGTGCCCTCTCACAAGCACACGCACGTTCACACTCACAGCCCTGCACACGCTCGTGAGCACAACTGTGCACAATCACGAGCACACGCGTGTTCACACTCACGCCCCCGTGCACACTCGTGAGCACCACTGTGCACACTCCCGAGGCCGCCCCCTGCCCGCCCACCCCCCCCCACCCCCGCGGGCTCTCTCGCACGTGCACGACGGGGCGGGCGTGCGAGGCGAGGGTGCGTGTGCGCAGGCGGCCATGTCGGGGGACTACGAGGAGGACGTGTGCCGCAGCGCGCTGCGCCTGGTGCAGGAGCTCTGCTTCGCCCCCCGCGCCCGCCCCCCCCACGCCAAGTGCCTCGAGTTCACCGACCTCCTGCGCCACCGCGGCCACCCCCGGCCCGCCGACGCCGGTCAGCGCCCGGGAACGGGGGGACCCCGGGGATGGGGGGGACCCCCCAGGATGGGGCCCCCAAGGGATGGGGCCCCCAGGAGGGTGCTGGGCCCCTCGGGTGGGGCTTGGGGACCCCTGGGTGGGTTTTGGGGACCCCAGGAGGGTTCTGGGCCCTCAGGTGGCTTTTGGGGATCCCCTGGGTGGGTTTTGGGGACCCCAGGAGGGTGACAAGGACCCCAAGACTACAGTGGGACCCCAGGAGGGTTCTGGGCCCTCGGGTGGCTTTTGGGGACCCCCTTGGTGGGTTTTGGAGCCTCTCAGGTGGGTTTTGGGGCCCCCAGGAGGGTGCTGGGCCCCTCGGGTGGGGCTTGGGGACCCCTGGGTGGGTATTGGGGACCCCAGGAGGGTGATGGTGACCCCAGGAGGGTTCTGGGCCCTCGAGTGGCTTTTGGGGACACCCTGGGTGGGTTTTGGGGACCCCAGGAGGGTGACAAGGACCCCAAGACCACAGTGGAGAGACCCCAGGAGCCTGCTGGGTGCCCCTGGGGTGGGTTTTTGTCCCCTTTCCCTTTGTGTTTTTTTATTTTTGGGGGGGGCTGTGGGGTTTCGGGGTCCCCCCAGTGGTGTCACCCCCCTGTGCCCCCCCAGAGGTGTCGGTCAGCCTGCTGTCGGTCATCGTCACCTTCTGTGGCATCGTGCTGCTGGGGGTGTCCCTCTTCGTCTCCTGGAAGCTCTGCTGGGTGCCCTGGCGTCACAAGGGGGGGCCGGGGGCCCCCCCCCCGCAAGGAGCCCCCCCAGGCCGGGGGAGGAGCTTTTGGGGACCCCTTGCCCGAACGGGGGGAGCCGGGTCCCGAACCCCCACCCGAACGCTGTTACCTGGATATGGGGCCCTGCCCTGAAGGGGGGGGGCGGGTGCTCGGGCCCCCCCCGGTTCAGGGGACCCCCCAGGGGCCCCCCCAGGGCCCCCCGGAGCTGGGAGGGGACGGGGGGGGGGGGGGGACCCTGCCCAGCGCCCCCTCCCAGCAGCACGTGGTTGGCCTGGCCAGCAGGTAAGGACGGGGGGAGGGGGGCGGGACACAGGGGGGACATGGGGGCAAGGGGGGGGCCGGGGGGCGCATGGGGCAAGGGTGGGACGTGGAGGGGACATGGGGTGACATGGGGACAATGGGGGGACATGGGGACATGGGGTGACATGGGGACAAAGGGAGGGGCATGGGGGGACAAGGGGGGGTGAGGGGGGGGTGTGGGGGTGCCATGGGGACAAGGGGGGGGACATGGGGTGACATGGGGACAAGGGGGGGACATGGGGACATGGGGTGACATGGGGACGAAGGGAGGGGCATGGGGGGACAAGGGGGGGTGAGGGGGGGGTGTGGGGGTGCCATGGGGACAAGGGGGGGGCGTGGGAGGTCATAGGGGTGACATGGGGACGGGGGGGCAGGGGGGGACATGGGGACACTGCGGACGCCCCCATGACCCCCCCCCTTCCCTGCGCACACACAAGTGACACCCCCTCCCGGGGGGGTCTGGGGGTGTCGTGTGTCCCCCCCTCCCCCTCTCCTCAGCGCCCCCCTCCCCCCGGACGACAAACCGGAGCCGAGTCCTGTCAACTTGGGGCAGATCCAGCCCGAGCTCTACGGCCCCGGCGAGGGGGAGTTCGGGGGGGCCCGGGGGGGCGGCGGGGGGGGGGCGCCCCCCCCCTGCGGGCGTCTGGCCGTGGCGCTGCGCTACGCCTACGGCTCCCAGCAGCTGGTGGTGCGGGTGCTGCGCGCCCTCGACCTGCCCCCCAAGGACGCCAACGGCTTCTCCGACCCCTACGTGAAGATCTACCTCCTGCCCGACCGCAAGAAGAAGTTCCAGACCAAGGTGCACCGCAAGACGCTGAACCCCGTGTTCGAGGAGACCTTCAGCTTCGGGGTCCCCTTCGGGGAACTCCCCGCCCGCCGCCTCCACTTCAGCGTCTACGACTTCGACCGCTTCTCGCGCCACGAGCTCATCGGGCAGGTGGTGCTGGACAACCTGCTGGAGGCGGCCGAGCGCGGGGCCGACGTCCCGCTCTGGAGGGACATCCTGGAGGGCAGCGGGGTGAGGGGGGACAGGGGGGGACATCCTGGAGGGCAGCGGGGTGAGGGGGGACAGGGGGGGACATCCTGGAGGGCAGCGGGGTGAGGGGGGACAGGGGGGGACATCCTGGGGGGCAGCGGGGTGAGGGGGGACAGGGGGGGACATCCTGGAGGGCAGCGGGGTGAGAGGGGACAGGGGGGGACATCCTGGGGGGCAGCGGGGTGAGGGGGGACGGGGGGGACATCCTGGGGGGCAGCGGGGTGAGGGGGGACAGGGGGGGACATCCTGGGGGGCAGCGGGGTGAGGGGGGACAGGGGGGACATCCTGGGGGGCAGCGGGGTGAGGGGGGACAGGGGGGAACATCCTGGGGGGCAGCGGGGTGAGGGGGGACGGGGGGGACATCCTGGAGGGCAGCGGGGTGAGGGGGGACAGGGGGGCGGGGGAAGCGCAGCCACAAGCGCAGCCGCAGCTCCGGCTGAGAGGGTCGAGGTCAAGGTCAGGGTCGGGGTCAGTCGGGGTCACGGTCGCGGTTTTGGGTGGGTTTGGCCCCAGTTTCGGCTCCAGGCAAGGGCTCAGCTCCCCCCCGTGACCCCCCCCAACCCCTGACCCCTCCCTGTGACCCCTGACCCCTCCCTGACCCCTGACCCGCCCCTGACCCCTGACCCGGCAGGAGAAGGCCGACCTGGGCGAGGTGAACTTCTCCCTCTGTTACCTGCCCACGGCCGGGCGCCTCACGGTCACCGTCATCCGCGCCTCCAACCTGCGCGCCATGGACCTGACCGGCTTCTCCGGTGGGGGGCGTGGGGACACGGGGGGCACGCGGGCGGCTGGGGGGCTCAGCGGGGCGGCCATGGGGCACTGTGGGGTGGCTGGGGGCACTATGGGTCAGCTGTGGGTCGCTATGGGGCTCCGTGGCTGTGGGTCACTGTGAGTCACTGTGGATTGGCTGTGGGGCGCTGTGGGGTGCCATGGGGTGGCTGTGGGTCGCTATGGGGCTCAGTGGGGTGGTCGTGAGGTGCTGTGGGTCACCGTGGGGCGCTGTAGGTTGGCTGTGGGACGCTTGGGTGCCGCGGGGCTCGGTGGGGCTCGGTGGGTCGCTATGGGGCTGCCCCACAGACCCCTACGTGAAGGCGTCGCTGATGGCCGAGGGCCGGCGGCTGAAGAAGCGCAAAACGTCCATCAAGAAGAACACGCTGAACCCCAGCTACAACGAGGCGCTGGTGTTCGACGTCCCCCACGAGAGCGTCCACCACGTCAGCCTGACCATCGCCGTCGTCGACTACGACTGGTGAGCCCTGGGGTGCCGTGGGGTGCTGTGGGGTGCTGTGGGGCTCCGTGGGGTGCTGTGGGGTGCTGTGGGGTGCTGTGGGGCAGCTGTGGGTCTCCCCCGGGGTGTGGGTGCACCCGTGTTCACCCACCGTGGGGCTGGGGGCTGCTTTGTAGCTGTGGGGGGTGGGGGAGAGGCCACCCCCCCCCCGTGTGTGGGTCCAGGTTTCGGGGGGGCATTTGGGGTCCCCATATGTCCGGGTCCCTGGGTGCTGGGGTGGGGGGGGGCTGTGTTGTGGGGTTTGGGGGGCCCATGGGTGTCCCCATGGGGTGGGGGCGCCTCTGGGGGGTGCAGGGGGATGAGGGTGTCCTTGTGGGGTGTGGGGGGGGCTCATGGGTGTCACTGTGGGGGGGTGCCGGGGTCCCACGGGTGCGGTCCTGCAGCATCGGGCACAACGAGGTGATCGGGCTCTGCCGCGTGGGCAGCGACGCCGAGGGGCCGGGCCGGGAGCACTGGGCCCAGATGCTGGCGAACCCCCGCAAACCCATCGAGCACTGGCACACCCTGGTCGAGGTGAGACCCGCACCCGCGGGGACCCGCAGCACCCATGGGGCACCCATGGGGCACCCACAGGGACCCGCAGACACCCACAGGCACCTATAGGGAACCCAGAGCACCCATGGGGCACCCACAGCTCCCATAGGGAACCCACGAGCACCCACAGGGCACCCACAGCACCTACAGCACCCATCAGCACCCATAGCACCCACAGGGCACCCACAGCACCCTTAGGGAACCCACGAGCACCCACAGCACCCACGGGGCACCCATAGGGAACCCACAGGCACCTATGGGGCGCCCATTGGCACCCACAGAGACCCACGGGGCACCCATAGGGAACCCACCAGCACCCACGGGGCACCCATGAGCACCCACAGACACCTACGGGCACCCATGGGACCCTCCCAGGAACCCCTGAGATCCCTGGGGCACCCATGGGGCTCCCACACACTTGTGCAAGGGTCCTCGTGCAACCATCCCCGTGCGAGTGTGCCCCGTGCAAGAGCCTTGTGCAAGGGGCCCGTGTGAGAGCCCCCGTGCAGCCGTCCCTGTGCCACTGTCCCCTGTGTGAGTCCTCGTGCGAGGGCCCCGTGCGAGGGTCCCCGTGCGAGGCCCCCACGTGCGAGCTCCCCGTGTGCAGGAGAAGGCGCTGGGGCTGGCGGCCAAGGGGGCGGCGCGGGACAAACCCGGCGTCGTGGTGGAGCCCGTCGGCCCCGACTGAGACCAGTGAGCCCCACGCTGGGAGGCACTGGGAGGGACTGGGAGGCACTGGGAGTTGCACGGAGGGACCCAGGCCATACTGGGGTGGCACTTTACCATACTGGGAGGGTAATGGGCCATACTGGGGGGACCTGGGTCATACTGGGGCAGCACCAGGCCATACTGGGAGGGCACTGGGGAGCACTGGGCCATACTGGGGCAGCACCAGGCCGTAGCAGGGTGGCACTGGATCATACTGAGCAGCACTGGGCCGTACTGGGAGGGCACTGGGCAGCACTGGGCCATACTGGGGCAGCACCAGGCCATAGCGGGGTGGCACTGGATCACACTGGGCAGCACTGGGCCGTACTGAGGGGGCACTGGATCATACTGGGAGGGCACTTTACCATACTGGGGGAGCACTGGGCCATACTGGGGTGACATTTCATCATACTGGGGGACACCTTGTCATACTGGGAAGCCACTTTACCATACTGGGGGGCACTGGGCCATACTGGGGGGCACTGACCCCTCTCTCCCACAGGTGGTGGGGCCAGAGGCCGGGGGGGCCCCGACACCGAAGCCATAGGGACCCCCGGGCCCCCCCGGGCCCCCCCCGGGCCCCCCCTGGGCCCCCGACCTGCACGACAAGGGGGGGCCCGGCCCCCCCCCACTGTGAACCCCGGCGCCGGGTCGGGGGGGGCCCCCCCGCAGCCACGCGAAGGCCCCGATGCCCCGGGCATCGCTCCCCCCACCGATGTGTTCGTATGTGGGGGGGCCCCTGGAGGGGCCCCACCCCCCCTTTGTGTCACGTGTTTGTGGGGGGCCCCCCCCAAAGGGGACCCCGGTGTCCGGGCACCCCCCCTTGTGTGTGTCTATGGGGGGGCCCCCAAAGGGGACCCAAGTGTCCGGGAGCCCCCCAGCCCCCCCCCAATGTGTATGTACGTGGGGGCCCCCCCAGAGTGGACCCAGGTGTCCCCCCCCCCCCCCCCGCAGTCCCTGTGTGTCCCCCTGGGCCCCCCCCGTGTCCCGTGTCCCCACGTGTGTGTCTGTGTGTGGGGCCGGGGGGGCCCCAAAAGCCATAAACCCCCAATAAACCCCCCCAGGAGCCGCCTGCGCCTCCCTGCGCCGGGGGGACACGGGGGGGGGGACACGGGGAGGGGGGGACACGGGATGGGGAGATGGGGTGTCACAGGGACTTGGGGACACGGGAGGGGACACGGGTGGGACAGGGATTGGGGACACTGGACCGAGGATGTGGGGACACATGGGGGGGACACGGGGAGGGGGGACACGGGGTGGGGGACACAGCGGGCACGGGGGGGTGGGGACACGCATGTGGGGACAGGGAACACGGGGTGGGGGGACACGGGGGGGGGGACACGGGAATGGGGGGTCGTGGCGCGACGTCCCGGCTTGAGCCGCGTCACCGTCCCCCCGTGTGTCACCCTGTGTCCCCCCCCGTGTCCCCCCGCTCCATCCCCGACCCCGCCCCCCCCGCTCTTCCCCCCCCCGCCCATCCAGCGCCGCCGCTCCCGGGCTGCTGCGGCCGGAGCCGAGCGGGGCCGAGCGGGACCGAAAGGAGCCGAAAGGAGCCGAAAGGAGCCGAAAGGGGCCGAAATGAGCCGAAAGGGGCCGAAAGGAGCCGAAAGAGGCCGAAAGGAGCCGAAAGGGGCCGAAAGGAGCCGAAAGAGGCCGAAAGGAGCCGAAAGGAGCCGAAAGGGGCCGAAAGGAGCCGAAAGGGGCCGAACCCGAACCCGAACCCGAACCCGAACCCGGAGCCGAACCCGGAGCCGAGCGGAACCCGAAGGCGGAGCCGAGCGGAGCCGAGCGGAGCCGAACGGGCCCGAGCGGAGCCGAACCGGCCCGAACCGGCCCGAGCGGAGCCGAGCGGGGCCCCGGCGGCCGCTGGAGCGCGGCGGGCGCGGAGCGCGATGCTGCGGCCCGGCCCGGTGAGTGCGGGACCCCCCCTCCCAGTACGGACCAGTAACCCCCCGGCCCTCCCCAGTATAGACCCGCCCCCCCCCGCATCCCACCCCGGCATGGACCCGTCCCTTCCGCTGCATCCCTCCCAGTATGGACCAGTTCCCCGCTTCCCATAGAGCCGCCCTCCCCTCTGCATCCTTCCCAGCATAGACCAGTTCCCCCCCCACACTCCCCGCTTCCCTCCCAGTATAGACCGGTCCCCCCCCGCATCCCTGCCAGTATAGATCGGTCCCCCCCCGCATCCCCCCAGTATAGAGCCATCACCCCTGCATCCCTCCCAGTATAGACCAGTCCTCTCTCTGTGTCCCCCAGCACAGGCCAATCTCTCCCTGCATCCCCCTCCCAGTATAGGCCGGTCCCCCCCCTGCATCTCCCCAGTATAGGCCGGTGCCCCCTGCATCCCCCTTCCCAGCATAGGCCAGTCCCCCAGTACAGACCAGCCCCTCACTGATTCTCCCAGTACAGACCAGTCCCCCCCCGCGTCCCCCCCAGTATAGCCCAGTCACCCCAGTACAGCCCAATGTCCCCCCAGGGGTGCCCCCCCCGGGGACCCCCACGCGGGGGGGGGGGGGGAGGCAGGTTTGGGGGCTGGGGGGTCCCCGCGGGGGGGGTGGGGGGGGGGGGATGCGCATCGCCATGGTGACGGTTGCCGCGGCGACGGGAGCCCGGGGAGACCGGGGGGGGGGGGGCGACGCGGCGGGGGATGCGGCGAGGCCTGAGCCCCCCCTAAAGCTGCTATAGGTGCCCCCCCAGCACTACAGGGACCCCCGGCCCTATAGGAGCCCCCCCCATCCCCGAGGATATAGGGGAGCGCCCGGCATCTCCCCCGGCCCTATAGAGGCTGTAGGGGCCCCCTCCACCCTATAGGGGCTATAGGCCCCCCCCCAGCCCCACAGGGGCTGCAGGGACCGATGCTGCCTCCCATCCTATAGCGGCCCCCCCCAAAGCTCCATAGGGGCTCTCTGCCCACCCTCCCCCTGCCCTGTATAGGGTCCCCCCCAGCCTCCCTCCCCCCATAGGGCCTATAGGGTCCCCCCAGCCCCCCTGGCATCTCCACCGGGACATACAGGGGCTATAGAAGCTCCCCCATGCCCCCCCCCCATAGGGGCTATAGGCCCCCCCCAGCTCTGCTGGGATCCCCCCCCAGCTGCAAAGGAGCTGCAGGTCCCTGCTGGGGTCCCCACCACCCCGTGGGGGCTATAAGGGACCCCCCAGGCTGTCTCACCCCATAGGTGCTATAGGCCCCTCTCCCAGCCCCCCCCGAATCCCCCCCAGCTGTATAGGGGATCCCCTGGGCCTCCTCTACCCCCCACAGGGTCTATAGGGGCACCCCCGGCCCTGCTGGGACCCCCCTGGCCCCATAGGACCTGTAGGCCCCCCCACCATCGAGGCTATAGGGGAACCCAGAGCTTCTCTCACCCCACAGGTGTTATGGGGGCCCCTCTCCAGCCCTATAGGGACTATCTGCCCCCCCCCAGGGGCTATAGGGAGCTCCTGGCTCCATAGGGCCTATAGGGCCCCCCCCAGCCCCTCAGCATCTCCCCTGGCCATAGGGGGTCTATAGGCCCATGGGGGCTATAGGGGCTCCCAGGCCCTATAGGGACTGTTGCCCTGCCTTTGCTCATGCAGTTCTATAGGGGCTGCAGCCCCCCCCAGCCCTATAGGAACTCTTGGGAGACCCCTCGACCCCCCCAGCCCCTTCCCAGTGCCATAAAGCCTATAGGGACCCCTCCAGCCCTATCAGGGGCTATAGGGGCCCCCTCGGCTCCGTAAGGTCTCTAGGGGTCCCCCCCAGCCCATAGGAGCTATAGGGGCCCCCTGGCCTTATTGCCCCCCTCCCCCAGCTATAGGCCCCTCAACCCTATTGCCCCCCCAAGGCTGGAGGATGCCCCTGGCCTATAGGGGTCCCCTGGCTCTATAGGGGCTGCAGCCCCCCCAGCTACAGGGCTGCCATGGCTCTGTAGGGGCTACAGGTGCCCCCAACCCATAGGACTCCCCTGGCTCTATAGGGGCTATAGGCCCCCCCAGCCTCTAGAGTTCTCCTGAGTCTATAGGGCCCCCCCAGCCTCTAGAGCTTCCCTGGCTCTCTAGGGGCTATAGGTGCCCCCAAGCTATAGGACTCCCCTGGCTCTATAGGGGCTATGGGCCCTATAGACCCTGGAGGCTGGGGGGGTTATAGCCCCTATAGAGCCAGGGGAGCCCCAGGGGCCGGGGGGGCCCAGCCTCCTTCCGGGGGGGTCAAGCTGGTCCCAGTTGGGGGGTTTGCACGTGTGTGTGTGTGTGTGTGCGCGCGCGCACGGGGGGGTGCACACGTGCTGGGGGTGCCCTTTGCACGGGGGCCCTCGGTGTGTCCCCGACGTGTCCTCGTGCCCCTCGCACGCCCCTCGCACGTGTGAGCGGCCTCGCAGGCCCTTGCACGCTCCCCTCGTGCACACGCTGCTGGTGCAACCACCCTTGCACGCCCTTGCACGCGCCTGGACGCTGCACGGGGGGGGGGGTGCTGAGGGACCCTGCAGCGCCCACAATTGGGGGGTCCCTGCAGTGCTGGGGGGTCCTGTGCCATGGGGGGGACGCTGCAGTGCGGTGTTGGGGGGCCCAGACAATTCGGGGGGGTCTGTGCAGTTTGGGGGGGGTCATACAGTGCTGGGGGGTCCCTGCAGTGTTGGGGGGCCCCCCCCAGACAGTGCTGGGGGGCCCCGTGCAGTTTGGGGGGCGCCTGTGCGATGCCGGGGGGGGTGCAGTGCTGGGGGGGGGCAGTGCTGGGGGGGGGGCCGTGCGGTGTCGGGGGGGGCCGAGCACTTCTGGGGGGGCTCCAGGCAGTCGGGGGGGGCCGGTCCGGGCGGCGGCAGCGCGGGGGCCGCTGGGGCGGGGGGGGGCGGCGGGGGCTGCACCGCCGTGTGCCTGGAAAGATAATGAGGCCGCGGCGGGGGGGGGAAAGGGGGCGCAGGGAAGGGTGCGGGGAGTTGGGGTGCGGGGAGGGGGGCAAGGAGGGGGGGGTGCAGGGAGGGGGGCAAGGAGGGGGGTGTGCAAAAATGGGGGTGCAGGAAAGAGCGATGCAGGTTGGGGTGTGGGGGGAAAAAGGGGGGCAAGGAGGGGGTAAAATGGGGGGGCAAAATGGGGGGCAAGAAGGGGGTGAGGAGGGGTGAAAAAATGGGGGGGGCAAGAAAGTGACGGGAGTTGGAGGCAAAGTGGGGGCAAGAAAATGGGGTGAAGGGAAGAAAGAGGGAGGAGGGTCAAGGAAGGGCTGGAAAAGGGGGTGCAAGGGGGTGCGGGAATAGGGGTGCAGGGGGGGGGGTGCAGGTAAAGGGGGTACGGGCAGGGGGTGCAGGCAGGGGGGTGCAGGCGGGGGGGTACAGGCAGGGGGTGCAGGGGGTACGGCAGGGGGGTGCAGGCAGGGGGGTACGGGCGGGGGGGTGCAGGGGGTGCTGGCAGGGGGGTGCAGGCGGGGGGGTACAGGCAGGGGGGTACGGGCAGGGCGTGCAGACAGGGGGTGCAGGCGGGGGGTGCAGGGGGTACAGGCAGGGGGGTTACGGGCAGGGGGTGCAGGCAGGGGGTGCAGGGGGTACAGGCAGGGGGGTACGGGCAGGGGGTGCAGGCAGGGGGTGCAGGCAGGGGGGGTACGGGCAGGGGGTGCAGGCGGGGGGTGCAGGGGGTACAGGCAGGGGGGGTACGGGCAGGGGGTGCAGACAGGGGGTGCAGGCGGGGGGTGCAGGGGGTGCAGGCGGGGGGTGCAGGCGGGGGGGGTACAGGCAGGGGGTGCAGGCAGGGGGTGCAGGGGTGCAGGCAGCGGCTGGCAGCAGCGCGGCGGCGGGCGGAGGCGAGCGGGGTGGGGGATGGGGGGGGGGAGGGGGCTGCAGCCGGGCTGGGGGGGGCAGGAAGGGGAAAGGGGGGTCCGGGGGGGGGGGCAAGGAAGGAGCGTGGGGGGAGGAGGAGGAGGAGGAGGAGGAGGAGGAGGGAGGAAGGCTGCGCGGCGAGCAGGCCGGGGGTGCGGGGTAGGCCGTGACGGGCGCGGGGGGCACCCACGGGAGGGGGTGTGTGTGTGTGTGTGTGTGCACACGCGTGTGCGTGCACGGGGGGGGGGCGGGGTTGGGGGTGCACACGCGTGTGCGGGAACCTGTGGCGGCGGGAGGGGGAGGGGGCTGCGCGTGCACGTGGGGGGGAGGGGCGGGGGGACGGCGTGGGGGGGGGGGCGGGTGCACCCGCGTGTGAGTTCACGGGGGGGGGGGGGGTGCGGGACGGGGATGCACACGCGTGTGCCCGTGGATGAGTGTGCAGAGGGGTTTGTGCCACGGCGGGGGGTCCACACAGGTGTGAGCGTGTGCATCGGGGCTGGGACGGGCTTGCACACGCGTGTACTCACACGTGGGGGGTGTGTGAGGACGAGCTGGCCCACGCACATGTGCTCAGAGGCGGTTGCACACACGTGTGCGTGCGCTGGGGTGTGTTGTTGTGCACACGTGTGGGGCCTCGCACATGGAGGGGTGTGCGTGTGTCAGGATGCACACGCGTGTGCAGGGACGTGTGTGCAAGGAGGCCGCGTGCCGCAGCTGCGCACGCACACGCGTGTGTCTTTGTACATGCGTGTGCATGCAGAGACGCGTGTGCAAGCACCTGGGCACACTCCTGGATGCATGTGAGCACACGAGCGTGCTCAGGGACACGCGTCATGGTGTGTGCGTGCACACGTGTGTGTGCTGCATGCACGTGGGTGTGCGGCAGCGTGTGCAAGGCTGCACACGCCTGTGCGTGTGTGAGGAGCTCTGCAGGGCCGGGCACACACGGGGTGTGCAGTGCTGTGCACACACACGCATGTGCAAAGACACAGGGGGTAGGAAGAGGGGCACGAGGACGCTGCATCGCATCACCTGTGCACACGCCTCGTGCCTTGCACGGGGCTCCTTGCACTGACCTGCCCTTGCACGTCCATGGTGCATTTTTTTTCCTGTTTGTGCACGTTGCACCAAACTGCCTCGCACTGACCACGCACACGCGTGACCGTGCACACGCACAACTTGTGCACGGTGCGGGTCACACCAAGCTGCCCTTGCACGCTGTGCCGCACATGCACGGTGCATTTTTCCCACTTGTGCAAGGCACAGATTGCACCAAACTGCCCTTGCACGCTGCCTTGCACTAACCACACGCACACGAGGCATTTTCTCGCCCGTGTGCGCTGCCGCTGTCCCGCACCGACCCCGCACGTGCACGGTGCATGTTTTCACTTGTGCAAGGCGCAGTTTGTCCTGAGCTGCCCTCGCACGGTGCTTTGCACGGCCTGTGCACACGCGCGATGTGGTTTTTCTCTTGTGTTCCGCCCGACGCCCCGCACCGACCCCGCACGCACACGAGGTGTTTTTCCGCTCGTGCGAGGCGCAGGGTGCCCCGAGCTGCCCCGACCCTGCGCACACACGGCGCATTCGCCCACCCCTGCCCGCTGCGGGTCACCGCCCGCCCCCCCCCAACCTACCCCCAACCCCCCCAAATCCCCCCCAAACCCCCCCACCCCCACCTCCACCCCCCCAATCCCCCCCCCCAGACCCCCCCCCACCACCAAACCCCTCCAATCCCCCCAGACCCCCCCGACACCCCCAACGCCCCCCAGACCCCCCAGATGCCCCCAAACCCCACCCAGACCCCACCCACCCCACTCCCAACCCCCCCCAGACCCCCCCAATGCCCCCCAGATCCCTCCAACCCCCCCCGACTCCCCCCAACGCCCCCCAGACCCTCCCCAATGCCCCCCAGCCCCCCCAGCCCCCCCCCAGATCCCCCAACCCCCCCCAGACTCCCCCCAACGCCCCCCCAACGCCCCCCAGGCCCCTGCAGACCCCCCCCAGACCCTCCCCAACGCTCCCCAGATCCCTCCAACCCCCCCCAGACCCACCCCAACACCCCCCAGACCCCCCCCAGCCCCCCCAGCACCCCCCAGACCCTCCCCAACACCCCCCAGATCCCTCCAACCCCCCCAACCTCCCCAACGCCCCCCAGACCCCCCCCAAACCCCCCCAGCCCCCGCCCCCCCCACCCCCCCCTAACCCCTCTCCCCCTCTCTTGCAGCACCACCCGGGGCCCTGAAGCCGGACGATGCCCCTTGGCCATGGCGGCCCCGGTGCCCCGTAGGATGCGGCTGCCGCTGCCGCCGGCGCTGCTGCTGCTGCTGCTGCTGCTCTTGGCCCCGGCGGCGCCGGCGGCGGCTCCCACCTCCTGCCCGGCGCCTGCTCCTGCAGCAACCAGGCGAGCCGGGTGATCTGCACCCGGCGGGAGCTGCTGGAGGTGCCGGCCAGCATCTCGGTCAACACGCGGTACCTGAACCTGCAGGAGAACCACATCCAGGTGATCCGCACCGACACCTTCAAGCACCTGCGGCACCTGGAGATCCTGCAGCTGAGCCGCAACCTGGTGCGGAAGGTGGAGGTGGGCGCCTTCAACGGGCTCCCCAACCTCAACACCCTGGAGCTCTTCGACAACCGCCTGACCACCGTCCCCACCCAGGCCTTCGAGTACCTCTCCAAGCTGCGCGAGCTCTGGCTGCGCAACAACCCCATCGAGAGCATCCCGTCCTACGCCTTCAACCGCGTCCCCTCCCTGCGCCGCCTCGACCTGGGCGAGCTCAAGCGCCTCGAGTACATCTCGGAGGCCGCCTTCGAGGGGCTGGTCAACCTCCGCTACCTGAACTTGGGGATGTGCAACCTGAAGGAGATCCCCAACCTGACGGCCCTGGTGCGCCTGGAGGAGCTGGAGCTCTCGGGCAACCGCCTGGGCCGCGTGCGCCCCGGCTCCTTCCAGGGGCTGGGCAGCCTGCGGAAGCTCTGGCTGATGCACGCGCGCGTGGCGGCGGTGGAGCGCAACGCCTTCGACGACCTGAAGGCCCTGGAGGAGCTCAACCTGGCCCACAACGAGCTGGCCTCGCTGCCCCACGACCTCTTCGCCCCCCTGCACCGCCTGGAGCGGGTCCACCTGCACCACAACCCCTGGCGCTGCGACTGCGACGTGCTCTGGCTGAGCTGGTGGCTGCGGGAGACGGTGCCCAGCAACACCAGCTGCTGCGGCGCGCTGCCACGCGCCGCCGGCGCTGCGCGGGCCGCTACCTGGGCGAGCTGGAGCCGGGACACTTCACCTGCTACGCCCCCGTCATCGTGGAGCCCCCCGCCGACCTCAACGTCACCGAGGGGATGGCGGCCGAACTCAAGTGCCGCACTGGCACCGCCATGACCTCGGTCAACTGGCTGACGCCCAACGGGACGCTGATGACGCACGGCTCGTACCGGGTGCGGATCTCGGTCCTGCACGACGGCACGCTCAACTTCACCAACGTCACCGTGCAGGACACGGGGCAGTACACCTGCATGGTCACCAACGCCGCCGGCAACACCACCGCCTCCGCCACGCTCAACGTCTCGGCCGCCGATGCCGCCGCCGCCGCCGCCGCCGCCGCCGCCGCCACCGGTTACACCTATTTCACCACCGTCACGGTTGGAAACCACCGACGCCGGCGGCGAGGAACCGGCCCCCGCAAACCGCCCCGGCGCCCACGGCCGGCTGGGAAACCGCCGGCGGCTCCACGGCGGCGCCGGCCACGCGCGCGACCGGGAAACCCTTCACCGTCCCCATCACGGCGGCGGCGGCCGGGGCGGGCGGGGGGCTGCAGGATCTGGACGACGTCCTGAAGACCACCAAGATCATCATCGGCTGCTTCGTGGCCATCACCTTCATGGCGGCCGTCATGCTGGTGGCCTTCTACAAGCTGCGCAAGCAGCACCAGCGCCACAAGCACCGCGGCGGCCCCGCGCGCGCCGTCGAGATCGTCAACGTGGAGGACGAGCTGGCGGGCGGCGGCGGCGGTGGCGGCGGCGGGGGGGGCGGCGGCGGCGGCGGCGGGGGGGGGGGACAACCGCCTGGCCCTGCCGGCGCTGGAGCGCGACCACCTCGACCGCTACGCGGCCTTCGCCGCCCACTACGGCAACAGCGGGGCGGCGCTGGGCTGCGGCAAGAACCCGCTGCTCAACTCGGTGCACGAACCGCTGCTCTTCAAGAGCCCCTCCAAGGAGAACGTGCAGGAGACCCAGATCTGACCCGGGGAGGGGCCGGGGGGGCCGGCGCGGGGGGCGGGGGGGGAGGGCGGGGGCGGCACGGGGGGCGGGCGCGGGGCGACGGACCCGGCGTGCGGCCGAGGACTCGTGCGACGCACGGGGGAGCGCGACCGTGGACTTGTGCGACGCGCGGGGACGTGTGGCGAAGGACTCGTGCGACGCACGGGGGCAGGCGGAGCACGGGGGTGCGCGACCACGGACTTGTGCGGCACACGGGGGCGTGCGAAGCAATGAAGGGCTCGTGCAAAGCACGGGGCTGTGCGACAAGGGCCCGTGCGCTGCACGGCGGTTTGCAGCGAGCGGTTCGTACGATTTTTGCAACAAAGTGCTGGTGCGATGCACCAGTGTTGTGCGACAAGGAACTCGTGCGATGCACGGGGGGGTGTGAGGCACAGTGCTCTGCCACAGGGACTCGTGCGTTGCACGGCAGTTTGCAGTGAAGGATTTTTGCGATGCGCAGTTTGCAGTGAAGTCCTGGTGCAATGCACCAGTGTTGTGCAATGAAGGACTCGTGCGATGCATGGAGCCGTGTGTTGCACGGCAGTTTGCAATGAAGGATTTTTGTGATGCAGGGTTTGCAGTGAAGTGCTGGTGCGATGCACCAATGTTGTGCGACAAGGAACTCGTGCGATGCACAGGGCCGTGCAAAGCACAGTGCTGTGCCACAAGGACTTGTGTGACGCACGGGGGTGTGCGATGCACGGCCTCTTGCAGCAAGGGACTCGTGCCATGCACGGGGAGATGCGATGCACAACCTCGTGCAACGAGGAGCTCGTGCGACGCACGGGGGCCCGCAGAGCACCGTGTTCTGCAGCAAGGACTTGTGCAATGCACGGGGTTGTGTGACGCACAATGTTGTGCAGTGACAGACTTGTGCGATGCACGGGGGCGTGCGACACGCGGCCTTTTGCAAAGAAGGACTTGGGTGATGAAGGACTTGTGCAACGCACGGTCTCGTGCCATGAGGGACTTGTGCGACGCACGGTGTGGTGACTCACGGCCTTTTGCAGAGAGGGACTCGTGCGATGCATGGGGTCGTGTGATGAAGGACTCGTGCGATGCACGGTGTCGTGCGATGCACAATCTTGTGCAAGGAAGGACTGGTGCGCCGTGCGGGGCTGTGCCGCACACGCTGTTGTGCGACGCGCAGCCTTGTGCTCTGGAGTCCTCGTGCAACACACGGGGTTTGTGCAACGGCGGCCTTGTGCGACGCACAACCTTACGCAATACAATCCCCCCCCCCCGCCCCCCCGCCCGCCCGCCCCCCCCCCGTGCAAAGCACGGCCCTGGGTGGCACGGATCCTCGTGCAAGGCCTGGCCTCGTGCAACGCGCGGCCTCGTGCCCCCTCCACGAGCGTCCCCCGCGGAGGATGTGCAAGAGACGCAGACGGGAGGAGCCGGGCGACGGCGGCCTCGTGCAACACGGGGCCTCGTGCGACGGCCGCGCAGCTGCAACCCCCACCCCCACCCTGCGACCCCCCCCCCCCCCGCCCCCGCCCCGGAGTCCCACGTGCGAGAGACACGACGCGGCAGCCTCGTGCGACACGCGGGGAGGGTCCGTCCCCCCCCCCCGTGCGACAGACTGGTGCAACACGGGGCCTCGTGCGACGCCCCCCATCCCCCCCCGCCCCCCCCCCCCGCGCTCTCGCTTGCTTGCGGCCCCCCCCGCCGCCCCTCCCCTGCCCCAGCCCCTCCCCCCCCCAGGGCAGGGGTGGGGGGGAGGCCCCGGGGGGGGCTGGGGGGGCCCCGGGGGCTTTTCTAGGCCCGTGGGGGGATTTTTTAATTCGCCGCGGCCGACACTTTCCTATTTTAATAAAATCCATCACGGTGTTTCCAACCGCCGCCGGCGCCTCTCTGCTGCGGGGGGGCTTGGCATGTGCTTGGCGTGTGTTTGGCGTGTGCTTGGCGTGTGTTTGGTGTGTCCTTGGCGTGTGCTTGGCGTGTGCTTGGCATGTGTTTGGTGTGTCCTTGGCATGTGCTTGGCGTGTGCGTGGTGTGAGCTCGGGGTGTCCTCGCGTGGGGCTGCGCTTGGCATGAGCTTGGCGTGTGCGTGGTGTGTGTTTGGGGTGTGCTCGGCGTGTTCTTGGCGTGTTCTTGATGGGGGTTTGGCGTGTGCTTGGCGTGTGTGTGCAGCGGGCCCTTGACATGTGCTTGGTGTGTTCTTAGCGTGCCTTTGGTGTGGCCTCGACGTGTGTTTGGGTTGTGTGGGGCGTGGGCCTGGCGTGTCCTTGGCGTGTGTTCGGCGTGTGCTCAGTGTGTTTTTGGCGTGTCCTTGGTGCGTGCTCGTCTGTGGCGTGTGCGTGGCGTGTGTTGGGGCTGGGGCACGGGCTGCACACGCTAAGGGACACGCCAAGCACACGCTAAGGACACGCCAGGGGGGTGGGGGTGTGGTCCCGCCGTTGCCGTGGCAACCGGGGGTGCTGGGGGGCGGGGCCTGGACGCCCGGGTGCCCCCCGTTGTGATGAGATGAGGGTGGGGGGATACCGCCCCCCCCCCCCCCCCGGCCTGCGGATGCTGGTCGCCATGGCAACGGGCCGGTAGCCACGGCAACACTGCGGCGGGGGGGGGGGGGGGGGGGGATGGGGGGGGGAACTGCGGCGGTCGCCATGGCAACACTGCACAAGGCAGGGGGAGGGGGAAGGGGGGGGAGCCTCCCCGCCCCGGTTGCCGGGGCAACGGGTGCTGCAGAGCGGTCGCCATGGCAACGGCGGGGGGGGGGGGGGGGGGGGGGAGCGCGCTGCGGAGCTGTCGCCATGGCAACGGCGCCTGGTGATGGGACCGGGCGGCCGGTGAGGCCCCCCCCCGCCCCCCCCCAAAAAAGGGACCAGGCGTCGGGACCCTCCCTCCCCCCCCCCTCAGTGTCCCCAAGCGTCAGGGCCCCTCCCCCCCCCCCTTCCCCCCCCGAAGGGCCCCGGGTTGAGCATTAACCAGCCCCGGGGGGGGGAGGGGGGGGCAAAGGCCGGGCCGGCGGGACGAGGGGTAGGTGGGGGCTGGGGGGGGACATAGAAATTGGGGGGCAATTACATGGTGGGGGGTAATTAGGGGGGAATTAGGGGGGGAGTTGGGGGGGGGCAGTTGGGAGGGGGGAGGGTAGTTTGGGGGTGGGGGGGATTGGGGGGAGGGAGGGGCTGTTGGGGGGTTGGGGGAGCAGTTGGGGAGGTGGGGGGTGGTTATAGGCCCCGGGGGGGGCAATTATGGGGCTAAAGGGGGGGCAGTTGGGGGGAAGGGGGGCAATTAGGGGTGAGAGGGGGAAATCAGGGGGTGGGGTGGTAGTTTAGGGGGTGGGGGGGCAGTTGGGGGCTAAAGGGGCAGTTATGGGGCACGGGGGGGGGGCAGAGTGTGGGGCAGCCCTCAGCGCCCCCCTGACCCCCCCCAGGCCATGGCCGAGGCCCCGCGGTGTCGCCGCGTGGGGATCCTGGGCTACGGCCGGGTTGGGTACTGGGGGCACTGGGAGCGACTGGAGGGGGAGGTGGGGGGAACTGAGGGGCTGGGGGGAGCTTTGGGGGCAATTGGGGGGTAACTGGGAGCTGGAGGGGGGGCAACTGGGGGTTTGGGGGGGGAATGGGAGTTATGGGGGTAATCGAGGGGTAATTTGGGGTAACGGGGCAATGGGGGTAATTGGAGAGGTAAGGGGGACTATGGGGGCAATTAAGGGGTAATTAGGGGAATTGGGGTAAATGAGGCAATTGAGGGGGTGTGGGGGTAATGGGAGGCAATTAGGGGGTTAATTGGGGGGTTGTGGGGGCAGTTGGGGGCTCGGGGGGCAATTGGGGGGTAGTGGGGGGCGAGAGGGCAAATGGGGGGGACCTGGGAGGTAATTGAGGGGGGAAGGGGGGGCTGTGGGGGCAATTTGGGGGGTTCGTTGGGGCAACTGGGAATAATTGGGGTGATTGGGGGTAACGGGGGTTAATTGGGGACTATGGGGGCAACTGGGAGGACCCTGGGGGGGAATGGGGGGGGATTGGAAGTTGTGGGGATGGGGGGTTGACAGGGCAGTTCCTGGAGGGTGGGGGGGGGGGTGACAGGGGGTGACAGGGCAGCGTGTCCCCCCAGGGCAGTTCCTGGTGGGGCAGCTGCTGGCTCAGGGCCCCCCCCTAGGCCTGGCTCTGGCCTTTGTCTGGGCGCGGGACGGGGGGCGGCTGGAGGCGCTGCCCCCCCCCCTGCGCCTGCTGGACCTGCGCCTGCTCCCCCAGACGTGAGTGACAGTGACACCCCTTTGGCCCCAACCCCGTCCCCTCACGCCCCCCCCATGTCACCTCCACCATCCCTTGGAGCCTTGTGTCACATGTACCCCCCCCATCACCCCCGAGACCCCCACGTCACCCCCAGGTCACCCCCAGCATCTCCTGCCACCCCCGTGTCACCCCCAGGACCCTTTGCCACTCTCATGTCACCGCAGGATCGCCGTGTCACCCCCCATGTTACCCCCCATTCCCTCTCCTCCATGCCATCCCCTGTTACCTCCCTAGACCCCCATGTCCCCGGGGTCCCCCCCACGCCCCGGTGTCACCCCGTGTCCCCAGGGAGGTGGACCTGGTGGTGGAGGTGGCCCATCCCTGCGTGGCCCGGGAGCACGGCGAGGACATCCTGGCCCACGCTGACTTCATGGTGGGGACACGGGCTGGGGACAGCAGGGACGGGGGGACGAGGGGAGGTTGGGGACAGTGATGATGGGATGGTGGGGACATGGGGACAGTGGGGAGGTTGGGGACAGCAGGGATGGGGGGGGCATCGGGAACAGCCAGGAGGTTGGGGACAGGATGGTGGGGACATTGGGGACAATGGGGAGGTTGGGGACAGGGGGGATGGGGTGGTGGGGACATGGGGACAGTGGGGAGGTTGGGGACAGGATGGTGGGGGCAGAACAGTGGGGACAGCAGGGACAGTAGGGTCGGTACATCAGGGCTGTGGGGACACTGGGGCTGGGACAGAGGGGACATCGAGGACGGTGGGTCCATGCGGGATGCGGTGGCCTGAGCCACTGTCCCCAGCTGGGGTCCCCCACGGCGCTGGCTGACCCCGAGACGGAGCGGCGGCTGCGAGGGGCGGCGGCGCGGGGGGGACACACGCTCTACGTCCCCCGGGGGGCCCTGTGGGGCTGCGAGGACATTCGGCGCATGGACGAGGCTGGGACGCTGGCCGTGAGGCTCCGCGGGGACACATCAGGGGGTTTGGGGACACTGTGGGGTTGGGGACATCATGGGGTGGGACAATGTGGGGTTGGGGACATCAGAGGGTTGGGGACATCATGGGGTGGGACACTCTGGGGTTGGGGACACCAAAAAGGGGGACACCAAGGGGTCAGGGCCACTGTCTGGTTTGGGGGCCACACCGAGGTTGGGGACAACATTGGGGTTTGGGGACAGTGTCTGAGGTTGGGGACGACATCAGGAGGTTGGGGACAGCGCTCGGCCTTGGGGACCACGTCGGGGTTTGGGGACAGTGCCCACGGTTGGGGACCACACTGGGGTTTGGGGACAGCGCTGGGGGTGTCGGTGACGGTGTCCCCCCGCCCCCAGGCGCTGAAGGTGACGATGACGAAGGCCCCGCAGAGCTTCCGCCTGGAGGGGTGGCTGCAGGAGCGGCTGGCAGCGGCGGTGGCGGCGGGGGGGCAGGCGGTGCTCTACGAGGGTCCCCTGCGTCCCCTCTGTCCCCTCGCCCCCAACAACGTCAACACCATGGCGGCCGCTGCCGTGGCCGCCCCCCGCCTCGGCTTCGACGGCGTCTGCGCCCGTTTGGTGGCCGATCCCAGGTGGGTGACAGGCCACCCCCCCCCATGTCACCCCCCAGCACGCGCAGGGATGAGCCGTGTCACTTGTCACGCCCCGTGTCCCCGCAGTGTCCCCGACTGGCACATCGTGGAGGTGGAGGTGACGAGTGTGGGGGACGAGGGACGGGCCCTGCGTGTCACCAGCACCCGCCGCAACCCGGCGGCGCGCGGCGCTGTCACCGGCGATGCCACCCGCCACGTCTTCTGGAGCAGCCTGAGGGGTGGGGACCGCCCCTCCCCGGCCCGGGGTGTCCCCCCACGTCCCCCACAGACGCGTCTCCCCATCCCGTGTCCCTCTGCGTCCCCCCCTGTCCCCTCTTACCCCCCCACATCCCCAGTGCCATTCCATGTCCTGTGTCCCACCGTATGTCCCCAGTGTCCCCCCACACCCCCCGTGTCCCCCCCATGTCCTCCATCCTGCCATGTCTCCCCCTGTCACCTGTGTCCCCCCCAGATCTCCCCGTGTCCCCCCTCGAGCCGCCCCGTCACTCTGTCCGTCCCCTCCAGCCTGCACGGGACACGGCGGATGCGTCCAGCTGTGCTGAGGCCGCCAGACGGGACAGAGCGGGGGACAAGCCAGGACAGAGCGGGGACATTAAAGGCGGCGACACCGGCACATCGGCGGCTGCGCCTCGTCATGGCGGCGGGAGGGGGGCGCGAGGCATGACGGGAGGAAGGTCGGCGGGCGCTCGGCGCAAAGCACGATGGGAGGAAGGTCCGAGGGCCCTCGGTGCAAAGCACGAAGGGCGGAAAGGCAGCGGTAGCGCGGCACAAAGCACGCCGGGAGGAAGGGCCGCGGCCACTTGACTGGCTGAGGGGGTTGAGGTTGGTGCGGCGCAAGGCACGCCGGGAAGAAGGTCCGCGCCCCCCCGGGCCGCAGCCGCGGTGCACGCCGGGAGTTGTAGTTCCGGCCTGGCGCGGTGGCTGTGGGGGGATGCGGCCGCCGTCGGCCCCGGAGGAACCGCGGGGTGCGCTGGGCCGGACCGGGGGGCCCGGGGAGGTCCTGGGGGGCTCGGGGGAACCGGAGAGGAGCGGGGAGCGCCGGGGAGGGCCCGCGGGGCCCGGAACCATGGCCTGGCTGCCCCCAGGAAGGGCCTGGAGGAGCGGCGGAGCGGCCTGGAGGGCGCTGTGGGGGGCCTGGGTGGGCCCCGGGGGGGCGGGGGCTTGTTTGGGGCCCTGGAGGGTGGTTGCTTTTGGGAGGGGGGGGGCAGGGCCTGTCTCGGGGGTCCGAGAGGGGTGTGGGAGTGTCTTAGGAGTGCGAGGGGGGGTCTGGAGAGGCCCAGGAGGGTCTGGGGGTGTCTGAGGGGTGCAGGAAGGGGTCTGGGGGGCTGTGGAGAGTGGAGGGGTATCTGGGGGTGTGGGGGGGTGGTTGTTTTGGGATGCAGAGTCTTGGAGGACCCAGGGGGGGGTCTGGAGGTATCTTTGGGCTGAGGGGTATGGGCAGGACCCGGGGGCGCTCTGGTGGCCTGTTTGGGGGTGACTGGGGGATCCGGGGGGGGCTGGATGGACAGGGGGTGCCTGACGGCTGTTTCAGGGGTTCCTGGGGGGGGTGGTGTCTTGGGGAGCCTGGGGGTTTGGGGAAGAGGGAGACTAGGAGGGTGGGGGGTGTGTCTGGAGGGTTTTTGGGGGGACTGATGGATGCAGGATGGGGCTGGGGCATCTGTGGGTGCAGGGCGAGGGGTGTGTGTCTCTGGAGGGTCTTTTGGGGTGCAGGGGGTGGCTGGAAAATCTGGGGGGAGTTCGGGGGGGATCTTGGGGTGCAGGGGGGTGGCTGGAAGATCTTGGGGTGGGGGATCTGATCCCCACCCCCCACCCACTTAATTTCACTCCCCCCCCAACAGGCAGCCGGGGTCCCCCCAACCCCACGACCATGTCGGGGTCCCCCCTCCCCTCAGCGGCAGAAGGGGGGGGCCCTCCGGGGGGGCTCTACCACGAGCGGCAGCGCCTGGAGCTCTGCGCCCTCCACGCACTCAACAATGTCCTGCAGCGACCCTGCTTCACCCAGGAGGCCGCCGACGAGATCTGCAAGAGGCGCGTGGGCACCTCGGGGCTGCCCTTCCTTTTGGTTATTTTAACCCTCTTTTGCTAATTTTCTCCTTTTTTTTTTTCCTGACCCGTCTAGGTTAGCCCCCGACGCTCGCCTCAACCCCCACCGCAGCCTTTTGGGCACCGGCAACTACGACGTCAACGTCATCATGGCCGCGCTGCAGAGCCTGGAGCTGGCGGCCGTTTGGTGGGACAAACGCCGGTGCGACCCCGCAATCCCGAGCCACCCCCGCACGCTATTTTTTTTGGCCTTTCCCCCCATTTTTTTTAACTCTTTCTCACCCTCTTCCCCCACCCCCTGGGCAGGTCGCTGGAGCGTTTGGCGCTGGGCCAAATCTTGGGGTTCATCCTCAACGTCCCCTCGCACGTGTCACTGGGGTTCGTGGCGTTGCCGTTGCGTCGCAAGCACTGGTTGGCCGTTCGGCAGCTCCATGGCACCTACTACAACCTCGACTCTAAACTCCGGGCGCCTGTTGCCATCGGTGGCGAGGCCGAGCTCAGGTGGGTGACGCCGGGTGACGCTGGCAGGTGACGTGTGCAGGGGATGATGGGTGTCACCAACCCCCTCTCCCTCCGGGCAGGGCTTTCCTACGGGATTTCCTCTCCCAAGGGCTTTGCGAGGTTTTCCTTGTCGTGCCGCGCGCCGTGGAGGAAGCCGGCGCTTGGCTGAGCCCTGAGTGACTCGTCACACGCCAGCGGGTGACAACAGCGTCCGCCCTCCGCTTTGGGATGAAACCGCGACGCTTTGGGTCTTTATCCAGGCGTGGCTCAGCCGCAATGGGGGTTTGTTACCACGCGAAGCCGGATGGTTTTGGGGAGCTGCGGGGACCCCGGAGCACGTGCCTGCTGTCACCGCATCACTGCGGTGCTTCGATCCTCTGATTTCGCCCCGATTTCGCCTCCCTCTCGGCACCGGGATTCCTCTGCAACGGGGTGTTGTAGTGGGGCTGACAGCGGGGACGGAACTGGTGTGTGTCACGTCGCGGCGGTGCATCCCCCCGTGTCAACGCGCCGCTTGCGCACCGGTCACGCACCGGTCGCTCCGCTTGTGCATGTCACCCTCCCACCGTCCTCGTCACGCGCCGTCACGCGTGTCACACACCGGTTGCGCGCCTTTCCCCGCACCACAGCCGGGTTATTCCCGTCTCTTCCCGGTGCTGGTGTCGCGGTGTCGCGTCCCCTGGCTCGATGGCACTTGGTGTGACCTCGGGGACACCCGAATGGGCTTAAATACCCACGAAAAAGGGATTAAAACTGCCGGTTTACAGCTTTGTGTCTCCGTTGCAGATCACCAAGTCGCCCCTACTCGGGGTGCGCCTCCTCCTGGGCTCAGCGCGAGAATCTGGGGATGAATAATCCCCAAAATCCCCAAACCTGACCCCAAATCACTAACGCAGCGCAGCCCAGCTCGGCCGGGATTCCCTGGGCTGCTCGGAGCAATAAAGAGCCTGAAGCTTAAAGGGAGGAGGAGGGTCTGTCTCCAGTGATGAAACGGGGGGGGTGTTTATGGCGCTCGAGCGGTCAGCGCGGTGCTGCGGCCCCGGGAGGAGGCCGGGGGGGTCCCGGGGAGGGGCGGCGGGGCCGCGCTCGCGTCGTTGAGGCGGCTCCAAACCGCGCGCGCTGATTGGTTCTTCCCGCTGAGCGCACTCAGCCAATAGCTGCACGGTGTTTGGATCCGCCCCCGTTGGCGGGAAGAAGGCGGCCGGCAGGAGAAGTAATCATAACTCTCCCTGGTGGTCTAGTGGTTAGGATTCGGCGCTCTCACCGCCGCGGCCCGGGTTCGATTCCCGGTCAGGGAAACGACTTTTCCCCGCCTCCCCCCCCCCCCCCTTATCATTTTAAATTTTTATCCACCCATTACGCCTCGGCCACGGCGCCTCCTTCCGTTCTCGGTATGCGCGGGCAGGAGGCGGGGGGGCAGCCGGTTTTAGTAAAAAAAAAAAAGGGGGGAAATAATAAAAAAACTTTACGCTTTCCTATCGCGATAAAGCACGACAGGGCGGAGGCACCGCTGGGATTCGAACCCAGGATCTCCTGTTTACTAGACAGGCGCTTTAACCAACTAAGCCACGGCGCCGCGTTCCCGCCCGATCCGCGCTCACGCTCCATCTGCGGCAGCCGCCGGCGGACCCGCCCCCACCCCACCAGCACCCCCCGGGGACCCGCCGCCCCCCGCGTGTCCGCGGCAGCCCCGGTTCTCCCACGCGGTGGCCGCGCTGGGAGGGGGAAGCGCCGAGAGCCGCGGGCGGGTTCAGGGACCGGCAGCCCAGGCGATGCCTCAGCCCCATCCTCGTTAGTATAGTGGTGAGTATCCCCGCCTGTCACGCGGGAGACCGGGGTTCGATTCCCCGACGGGGAGGTCTCGTCTTTTCGTTAAAATTCTTTTTTACCTTTTCCCCGGGACCTCCCGCAACCCCCCCGGATCCGCATCCCCCCGCTGCGCGCGGAGCGTGGATTCTCTTTTCCAAGACAAAAAAAAAAAAAAAGGTTCAGAAGTTCCCCCCCCGCTGATTTTATCCCTACCGCTCCGGGACGGCCCAACCGCCTCGATGTAGAGCGGGTGAGTCATTACACCAACTTTGTAACGCTCCCTGTACTCAGGGATTGATATGGACCCCGTAAAGCTGATGGAATTATTGTTAAAATAACGCTAAATGGGTATTTTTACTGTGGTTGACACGGGCAGGGGTCCTGGAAAGGCTGTGCGGAGACGAGCGGCCCAGCCCCTTCCCACCGCACACGAACACGCACTATCCGCTCCCCGCCGCAGACTGAGCGCACCCGCCCCTCCGCCGGCGTTTATATAGGCCGTGAGGGCGGACCTGAGGGGGAACTGCAAGCAGCGCGCTGGAGCCCCGCCTACCACAACCTCCCCTTCGCCATGTGACCAATCGCGACGCTCCCCTCACCCACCAATCAGACGGCGGTGCTGGAGTTTAAACCCAGCGTTTTGGCACCAAACCGCGCGCGTTTCCCGCCCTCGTGGATCCCTCCGGTGGGAGCCAGGACCTGTTCGATCGAAATGTTCCCGCTGCGAGCAGGAGGCTGCGCTGGGACCCTCGGGACGCTCCATCCAACAGGATCGGCCTTGTGAAGGTGTCCGGGCAGCCACCCGTGCGCTGGGTGTTTATACTGCAACAAAGAGCTTCACTCCGCAGTCAGAATCGGTGTGACTGTGATATAGAAATGTTAAGAAATTAAGCACATCACTAAAGAATGGTTAGCTATAGTAGACCTGAGAGTTGTCTGTTTAAGCTAAGGCATTTTGAGCTGTGGGAACAAGGCATTTTTGAACTGTGAGAACAAAGAAACAAGTACACATAAACAAAGATAGAGGCCCCAAGGACCGAGGAGGTAGCACCATGGTGACAGAAGATAAACAGGCATTTTATGACCCAATGGAATGGGTCTGGGCCCCCGGCACCCGGAGATAGAGGACATTTATGACCCAAAAGGATGACTCCCGACCCGAGGATACGCATCACATTTCAGACATGGGACCCAAAAGGATGACTCCCAAGGATGCGCATCACATATCAAACATGGGAACCAGAAGGATGACTCCCGACCCAAGGGTGTGCATCACATCACATTTCAGATAAGGCGGAAGAAACTGTTGACACAAATCTTTAGAACTAATTACACTTTTGTTATAAATTTGTGCTGTGAAACCTCATGAATATGTATAAGATACCTGCATTTAAGTCATAAATTCACAGGCTTGGGTGTGCACGATAGGTAGAGAGATCCCCCATGCACCCAGCGCTGCAGTGAAGAATGCCTGTTTTCTAACACTCTGAGTCTTAGAGAGTTTTTCTTCAACCACCTTTTCGGTATCAACTGTTCAGCAGGGATTCTTTATTCGCAGCGCTGGGGATCGCTCACCACGAGTGCTGCACCTACTAACAAAACACTGACTAATATGCACCAAAACCATACATATTCATCAGATTCCCTGGAAAAGGCAGCCTTATGCTAATGAGTTCTCAGAATTCATTTACATAGTCTGAGCGTGTGTAGTAAAAACAGAGTGAGGGTCTTCTCCCTCCTTAGCGGTCCACAGAGTCTTCCTCACACTGTCCGTTGGTTGAACTTTAGGTTTCTCGTGTCCATCTCTGGTCATGGAGTGACCTCATCCCTCCTTCAGCTCCCGTTTGTTCCAAGGAGGTCAGTTCAGACCAGCTTCCAGTCGCTTATCTTGACAGTGGCGTCTTCTTAGACACTTGGTTTTTAGGTTCCCGCTATCAGGGATGTACTCGGGGAGTTTTTCAGACTGTCCAGGGTCTGTCTTATCTTCACTAGGCAAGGAGTTAGAGGTTTCAAAACATCTTACAAGTGGGTAATGACTAGAGAGGGGAGTTAGGAAAAAAAGTACAATTACATACATTGCAGTAAAATACGGGAAAAATAAAAGCTAGTGAAACACAAGTGATGGTTAACGTTAAAACTAAATGTCCCACTTTACAGGTCCCTGTACATGAGCAATTTGAAGTGTACTTGTAGCAACTTCAATACAAAAAAAAAAAGAAAAAGTGATGTTCAGGAAGGAGAGTAATTCAGTTAAACACAGTTGGGGGAGGAGGGGGGTTCATACTTAGCAGGAGGCGCTGGGGACATGAAGCAAATGCAGAACTGGTGAATAGGGAGAATAAAATGAATACGAAATTGTGAAGAAGGAAAAAACGCGTAGCAGAGGATGGTTTCGATCCATCGACCTCTGGGTTATGGGCCCAGCACGCTTCCGCTGCGCCACTCTGCTGCTTACAAAACCCCGCTTTTGATTTGCGCTGATAAACCAGATTTGGAAACATTCCCGCCCGCAGCTCGGCGTGGGAGGAGACCGGGTGCGGTGCCCCGTGGGGAGGGTGGGACGCGATGGGGTTTTCCGAGGGAGGAGGAGGAAAAAAATTGGGGTAAGGGGAGTCCCCTTCCGCGCCGAGTCGTTATTCCCCTCCCGCCAGGACCGCTCCATAAAACAAAGAAAGAAAAGGGGGAGGCGGCCACCCCCGCTGGAGATGCCGGGGATTGAACCCGGGGCCTCATACATGCGAAGCATGCGCTCTACCGCTGAGCTACATCCCCTGCGCGCGCCCCGCGCCCACCGTCGCCCTTGGCACCGCCTCCCCCGGGAGGCTCCGCCCCCTCCCGGCGAGGCCCATGGCGGCGGGGCGGAGAGACGCGCCCGGCAGACGAGGTGGCCGAGTGGTTAAGGCGATGGACTGCTAATCCATTGTGCTCTGCACGCGTGGGTTCGAATCCCATCCTCGTCGGTCGCTTCACGTTTTGTTCCTCTCCTTCCGTATAAAATTTCCGCCCGTCACTTTTCACAATTTTCTGGGGCTCCCGCGGCACTTTTGGGGGGAGTGTGTGTGTGTGAGCCCGCGCAGTTCCGCACCCCGTCTGCGTGCTCCCTGCCCCCTCCGCCCCAGTTCCTCCAGGGGCTCCGTGACACACCCCAGATTTCAAACCTCCCCCTTCTATCGCGGAGCCCCCACCGTCGAATTTTCCAAGGCGCCCCCACCCGTTTTGGCAGGATTTGGGGGGGAGGGGGGCGCCGTGCGAGCTGTGGAGCGCAGCAGCGCCGTTTTCTAAGCTGGGGACCCCCACTGTTTTGCAAATGTGGGACCCCCCCCACACCGGGCGGCGCAATCCGGGGGGTTCGCGGGGTAGCGAGGGGCGGGGGGGGGGGGCGGCCGCCACCGCGGGTCTCTGTGGCGCAATCGGTTAGCGCGTTCGGCTGTTAACCGAAAGGTTGGTGGTTCGAGCCCACCCAGGGACGGCGATAAAAGTTATTTTCAACGTGAGTTTTATTTTTCTGGGTGGGAGCGACGCGTCGCGTCATTGACTGTTCCCAGGAGAAACGCGGCTGGAAATGACGGGGGGAAAGGGGGAAAAATTGAAGTGGAATGAGGGAAAAAAGAAGTGCTGCATTGGCCGGGAATCGAACCCGGGCCTCCCGCGTGGCAGGCGAGAATTCTACCACTGAACCACCAATGCTCCCGCTAAGGAGTACTTCAGAGACTCCGAAATAAAGGGATTAATCCCCAAATAGTCCCATTGCGCGTAAAATTTTTCTGCGCCTGGTGGAGGGGGACCTGCTCTAATAGGGATGCCGCACTAATTAATATTAAAAGCGATTAGAAGCGTTAGAAGCGCTTCTCTTTGCCTGTGCCCCTTTACGGCCCGCAGCGCCCGTTTGAATTTCGCGCGCTCGCCGTCGATTGGCCGCCACGGGCGGGCGGGCGGGGCCGCGAGGGGAATCCCGCGTCCGGCCCTCACTGAGCAGCGGCGGCTCCGTCGGAAAAAAGGGGCCGAGGGGGTCCGGTACCGGTTTCTCCCCCGGGGAAATCCCGCTACGGTGCCGCAGAGGGGGGTTCCCGACAATTGCAGCCCTCAGAGCCGCCTTCGCTCCCCTCCGGCGCGGCGCGGAGCTCGCACAGGGACCAGCGCGGCTTCCCCGGCTCCACCCCGGCGCTCCACGCTGTGCTCGGCAGGATCCAAACGGCATGATCTGATTGGCTAATGATCAGCGTCCAATCACAGCTTGCGGTTTGGAGCCTGTATATTTGCATGCGCGGGGTCTCTCCGCAAGGGGCGCAGCGCGCTGTCTCAGCCAATGGGAGTGCGCAGCTGTTGAATCCCTCATTTGCATAACGGTGCTATAAAAGCGGCGCCGCCCGCTGCGCGGTTTCACTCCGTGACTCGGTTGCGGCGGCTTCAACGACAGTGCGATGCCAGAACCGGCCAAATCGGCGCCCGCCCCTAAAAAGGGCTCCAAGAAAGCCGTGACAAAGACGCAGAAAAAAGGCGACAAGAAGCGGCGCCGCAGCCGCAAGGAGAGTTATTCCATCTACGTGTACAAGGTGCTGAAGCAGGTCCACCCCGACACCGGCATCTCCTCCAAGGCCATGGGCATCATGAACTCCTTCGTCAACGACATTTTCGAGCGGATCGCGGGGGAGGCGTCTCGCCTGGCGCACTACAACAAGCGCTCCACCATCACCTCGCGGGAGATCCAGACGGCCGTGCGCCTGCTGCTGCCCGGCGAGCTGGCCAAGCACGCCGTCTCCGAGGGCACCAAGGCCGTCACCAAGTACACCAGCTCCAAGTGAAGGCGCTCGGGCGCGGCGGCGGGAACCGGCTCCACTCACCCCAACGGCTCTTTTCAGAGCCACCCACTCGGTCACCAAAGAGCTGATGTTGCTGTTGAGATGGTCCATTTTTTTGTCTTTCCGAGAGTCGTAGCGGTTTGGGAGGTCGTGGGAAGGTTGGGGTAGATATTGGGCGTTTTAAAAGCTGTCCTGAATACAGATTTTTTTACTGTTTTTCAAGAAAACGCTGTTTCCAGGCGGCACTTACGCCTTAAGCTGCGCGCAGCCACGCCGGGTCGGGGTTGTTCGTGCTGCCGCTTTGGCCTTCAAACCGCCGCTCCGCTCTGATTGGTCCAGATGGACGCGAACGTCATCGCGGGGCGGGGCGGGGGCTCAGGGAGCGGCAGCGCAGGTTTCCCTCTGGTCCGCACTGCCTCTATAAATGGTGTGGGCGTGGCCGTAGCCGCTATTACGAGCGCGGGGCTGTGGGAGGGGTGGCACACCCAGAGCGAAGGTGCCCGATCCTGGACGTGGGTGTTATGTGGCGAAATGCACCGATACGGTGTAGGGGGAGTCGCGCTCTGCCTTGGATTTTATCGCTTACAAAGCTTGTTTTGAGAAGTGTCATTGTTAGTCTCTTTGGGGGGCAGAAATAAGGCTTTTCTGGACTGCTAGAAGGAAATAAGTGGAAAAAACCCCTTGAGATTGCTGAATATAAAAAACCTCCTTACCGTGTACTTGAATACCAGCTCTGTGTGGGGGTGGGGGATACGCCCCCACCCTATTTTGTACCCTTAATATTTATTACGTAGACAAGGTGAGTTCTTGTGTGGGCGCTGGTGTGGGGGTGAGCTGGGGAATCCCAGCCAGGCTCGTTAACCCCCAGCGTTGCCTGCACGTAGGGCAGGGAATAAAAAGCACCAGTTATGGCCTTGAAGGGACAAACTGGGCCCCGTTCTTTCTGGGGTCGTTACGAATATTGTTTCACACATTTCGGGTCGCCCTGAAGCGAGATTTATCCCCAGCGACCGCCCAGGCTACCGGCGTCGCTGAGCGAGATGCGGGAGGGGGAATCCAAACAGCGCTCAGCCATTGGCTGAGCCGATTCAGTAACGGACCAATCAGCGCGCGAAATTTGGAGCCGCTTTAGCGGCACGGTTGGAGGCGCTCCGCGCGGTGCTCTCAGCCAATGGGTGAGCGCGGACTGGAGCCTTCATTTGCATAAGTACAAGCGGCGGCAGCTCCGAGAACCGCGGCTCCGACTTCGCACCCTGACGCCTTTATTAATACAAATTAACGCGGTTTATTTCGGCAGCCGTCCTTGCTCAAGGCGTCATCAGACCCTCGATTAAAATCATCGTTTCACATCTTTGGGGGGCAAACCCCATCTTCTTTTCCAGTGTTTTTCTTGTCACGTTGCTGCTTTTGGGGCTGTTTAATGAGTTTTGGGGTGATGGTGCGTTACCTCCGAGCCTCGATGCTCCCCCCGTGGGAGGATCAAGAGCAAAGGAATAACTAATTAACGCTCATTAGCGCCAACCCCCCCCTCACCCCGCTCCTCCAGCCCTTTTCCTGAAGCGATGGGTGGCTCTGAAAAGAGCCTTTGCATTTATTAAAAAAAAAGAAAAATTATTAAAACCTCAAGGCCATCTGGAAGCTGCTCCCCCCCTCCTCCCGCCGCCTCACTTGCCCTTGGCCTTGTGGCTCTCGCTCTTCTTGGGCAGCAGCACGGCCTGAATGTTGGGCAGGACCCCGCCCTGCGCGATGGTGACGCCGCCCAGCAGCTTGTTGAGCTCCTCGTCGTTGCGCACCGCCAGCTGCAGGTGCCGCGGGATGATCCGCGTCTTCTTGTTATCCCGGGCAGCGTTTCCCGCCAGCTCCAGGATCTCGGCTGTTAAATACTCCATAACAGCGGCCAAATAAACGGGAGCGCCGGCGCCCACCCGCTCGGCGTAGTTGCCTTTACGGAGCAGCCGGTGGACACGGCCCACGGGGAACTGGAGGCCAGCTCGGGACGAGCGCGACTTGGCCTTAGCACGGGCCTTCCCGCCCTGCTTCCCGCGCCCCGACATCCCCGCCTGCTCCGCAGCGGCGAATGGCACCACCTCCCCCTCGCCCGGCCTTTTATACCCTGCTGGGGAGCGAAATGACGCGTTTTCATTGGCTGCGACAGCACTGGCCGAGGACCAATAGAACAGCACTGCCTCCTGGCCAATAGTAACGCGAGGTTTGGAGCTGCCTCATTTCCATGCGGGGTGTGGCCAATCAGCGAGCGGCACGGATGTTATAAAGGGAGGCTGGAGAGAGCGGGCGTCGGGTAGGGCTGGGAGGTGGTGGCGGAGGTGCGGCTTGTTTCTTCAAGGAACACATGGAAATTTAAAGCCTCTTTGTGTATTAAAGCTTTTTTTTTTCATATTAATAGCTCGGCACAAGTCTGCTGTGAGGCTGAGGGCAAGCCGCTGGCTCCCCCTCTCCCGCAAAAAAAGAATTTTAAGGCTTTCAAAGAGCTATTTCGGTCACTCGGCGCGACAGGGCCTCAGTCCCGTCACTCGCACACCCAAGGGCAGAGTCACCGTCCGGTGCTGGGCGCTGATTGGCCGCGCTGGGATCCGGCGGCCTTCCCATTGGTCCGCGCGAGAGAAACGACTGGGGGGCGGTTCTCACTCAGGTCCGCCCTGAGCCTTCATAAGGGAGCTCCTCCCACCGCTGCCCCGCGGCTGCGCGTTTTGCGGCCTCGGGTTTACGTTCGCACACCGCTATTTCCTCAACAACACCTTTTTCACCTTAAAACCTTTAAAAAAGACACGGGTTTAGCCCCGAGGGTCCGCCCTTTCGCTCTTTCTCCCCGTTAACTCCGGGGAGGGGGGGAATTTCTGCCCGCGCAGCCCATGAGGAGGCGCCGGGGGAGTGCTGGCAGGAGCCCGGATAGCTCAGTCGGCAGAGCATCAGACTTTTAATCTGAGGGTCCAGGGTTCAAGTCCCTGTTCGGGCGAGCGCTGTTTCTCTTTTCCTGCCCCTTTACCCCCTCCCCCGCGCGGTCCCCGCTGTCCCCCCACCTCCCGGCCAGACTCTTTTTTTATTTGATATTTTTTTGGGCGGCGGAGGCGGCGTGGAGGCGTGTGGGGCGCGGCGGCGCTGGCCGGGCGGGCCGGTCCCATGGTGTAATGGTTAGCACTCTGGACTCTGAATCCAGCGATCCGAGTTCAAATCTCGGTGGGACCTTCCTCGTCTTTTGTGACCATCACCCTGTGTCTGGGCAGGGGCGGGGGGTTCCTGCGCTGCGTCCCACCCCTTTTGGGGACCTCTGGGGACACTTTGGGGACACTTTGTGCCCCAAGTGTGTCACAACCCCCCCAGGTATGACGTGGGTTTCCCAGAACGTGACCCACCCCTGGGGACTGTGTGAGACATCCCACACGTGATGTCCTGTGGGGACAGGTGTGACACCCCACGCACGACACCCTATCAGGGATCCCCTATGAAGTCCCCTGTGTCTGTCACCCCCACCTTGGGGACCACAACTGTGACCTGGAGGGGGAGGTGACCTCATGTCACCCTGTCCCCAAGGGATGCTCTTGTACCTCCAGCCACGAGCCCAGGACACAGCCCCCCTGGACACTGGCTCTCCCAGTCCCTCCCAGTTCCATTTTCCCCACGGCAGGACCTGGCTTCTCCTGCCCCATGTCCCCAGTGGTGGTGGCCCTCGTCCCCAGTAGGCGATTGGGGATGATGGGGACACAGTGCCCGGAGGGTTGGTGGCCCTGTGGGGCAAGGACAAGACCCCCGAGCAGCCCCGTGTCCCACAGGGGACAGCCTGTGGCACAGAGCGGGGACACAGGGACGTGAATATGGGGACACGGACAGGGTGGGGGGCACCGGGTTGGGGACAGGGGACCATCTTCCCCCCAGTAATCTCCTTCGGGGCATCCCCAAGGCGGGGACGGCCGGGGACGTCCCGCTACCTCACCCCAGGCCAATGTCCCCTTGCCGCGGTGGCACTTTGACCTCGGTGCCACCAACCCCGATAAACCGGTGACCCCAAAATTGCAAAATCTTCTTGAGCAAAGGGCGATACAGCAGCTGCCAAAAAACCTGTTTGATCCTTGTGATAATCTTAGAGCCTGTGAACACCCGGGGTTGCAAATCGGAGGCAAAGGTGACGCGCTTGGCGCCGAGGCTGCACCGGTCCTCTGGGCTCCTTTGGTTTTTTTTATTAATTTGCAGAAGGATGATTTGTCCCGTCAAGAAGCAGCTTGCCAGGTGCTCACACCCAGGTTGGGGATTTAAACAGCAAACTTTGTTTCTCTGCTGGCGAGGAGGAAAACCCCGTCTGTGTGTCGGTTTGCACAGGAGGGGGAGGCGCGCGGTGGCCGGAGCGTTTCAGCGTTGGAAGGGGCCGGAGCTGCGGCCGTTTGCCAAGAACATCGAGGGGGAAAGGGAGCGGGTTTCTGGGGTGGGGTTTGCACTGGGCAGCTCATGGGTGTGAGCCGCCTCCGCGGTGCCACACCCACACCCCGGGGAAAAAAAAAAAAAAAAAAAAAAAAGCAAAGAAAACAAACCACCCTAATCCTGGCAAAGCCGGGCCGGCGCCGGGGCAAGGTGCGCGTGGGGCGGCCCTTGGCCAGCGGCGCCCAGCGGGTGCTGCCGCGGCCCCGCGCCCGTGGCCATGGCGCTGCCGGGGGCTGTGGCGGTGGCGGCCGGGCTGCTGCTGCTGCTGCTGCTGCTGGTGCCGGCGGCCGCTCGCCGCTACCCCTTGCTCTGCGTCGACTTCGTGGCCTTCGCCACCATGGTCTGGTCCTCGGCGCGTTGCCGCTGGCGGCTGAGCCGCCGCCGCCCCGTCACCCTCCTCGACGTCTTCCAGGAGCACGCTCGTCGCCAGCCCCACCGGCCGCTGCTGCGCTTCCAGGACGAGGTTCACACCTATGAGGACGTGGAGCGGCGCAGTAACCGCGCGGCCCGGGCGCTGTCGCGGCGCTTGGGGCTGCAGCCGGGCCGCGCCGTCGCCGTTTTCCTCCCCAACGAACCCGCCTACGTCTGGGCCTGGCTGGCGCTGGCCAAGCTGGGCTGTCCCATGGCCTGTCTCAACACCAACGTGCGGGGCCAGGCGCTGCGACACGCGCTGGCCACTGCCGGGGCCACCCTGGTCCTCGCCAGCCCCGGTGAGTGGCCCCCGCCCGGGGGGGGTCGGGGCGCCGAGGGGTCCCTCCCCCCCCACCGCTGCCTCTGGCGGGGCGCAGATGGGCCGGGGGGGGGGTCTGGGAGTGTCAGCGCGTGTACGTGTGTCTGCACGGGTGGCAGTGGCAGCATGCGTGTCTACACGGGTGTCGGTGTCTGTGCAGGGACTTACATGTGTGTCAGTGTCTGTACACGTGTCTGCATGGGTGTCGGTGTCTCTGCAGGGATTTACACACGTGTGTCAGTGTCCATACATGTGTCTGCATGTGTGTCAGTGTCTGTGCATGGATTTACACGCGTGTCAGTGTCTGTACATGTGTCGGTATCTGTGCATGTGTCTACATGTGTGTCAGTGTCTGTACACGTGTCTGCATGGGTGTCGGTGTCTGTGCATGGGTTTACATGTGTGTCAGTGTCTGTACACGTGTCTGCATGGGTGTCGGTGTCTCTGCAGGGATTTACACACGTGTGTCAGTGTCCATACATGTGTCTGCATGTGTGTCAGTGTCTGTGCATGGATTTACATGCGTGTCAGTGTCTGTACATGTGTTGGTGTCTGTGCATGTGTCTACATGTGTGTCAGTGTCTGTACACATGTCTGCATGTGTGTCAGTGTCCGTGCAGGGATTTACACACATGTCAGTGTCTGTACATGTGTCTGCACACGTGTCAGTGTCTGTGCATGGATTTACACACATGTCAGTGTCTGTACATGTGTCTACATGTGTGTCGGTGTCTGTACATGTGTCTGCACACGTGTCAGTGTCTGTGCATGGATTTACACGTGTGTCAGCTCCTGTACATGTGTCTGCATGCCTGTCAGTGCCTGTACATGCATTTACATGCGTGTCAGTGCTCTTACATGCTCCTGCGCACATGCCTGTGACACACGTGTGGGTGTGAGACACGTCAGGGCCGTTTACCCCGAGCGTGCGAGAGGTTGTTCCCATTGGGGCACACACCCCCCCTCCCCAGCTGGGGCGGTCACGGCTGCTTGTGCAGCCCTTTGCACACGCATGTGCAACACCCCCACGCCCCGGGGAGTGTGTTGGGGTGCGCTGGCCATGCCAAGGCCACGGGTTAATCATCACCAACCCCTTCCCGGGGGTAAAGGTCCTTCTATTTTTTTTTTTTGCATCACACTTTTGGGGGGAGGAAATGGGAAAAAAAGAAATCAGGGCAGGAGGCAGATGGACCCCCTGGGGCCCTCAGGGGCCATCTGGGGGTACCCGGGTGCCCCCATGGCTGTGGGATCCCCTCCTGGCTGCTCACCCATCCGGGTCCCCGGGGGCGCCCGTCCCCCCCCCGTCCCCCCCGTCCCCGCAGAGCTCCGGGACGCCGTGGAGGAGGCGCTGCCGGACCTGCAGCGTGACGGCACCCGCGTCTTCTACCTGAGCGCCCACTCCCCCACGCCGGGCGTCGAGGCCCTGCTGCCCGCCATCGAGGCGGCCTCCGACGAGCCCCTGCCCGCCCACCACCGCGCCGGTGTCACCGCCAAGTCCAAGGCTGTCTACATCTACACCTCGGGCACCACCGGTGAGACGCTGGGGCCAGGAACCCCAAACCTGAAGGGTCTGATGCTGGGAGGGGTTGGGTGCGATGGGGGAGGTTGTCCCCCCCCACCGGGGGCCATGCAGGTGACGTGGGGAGGTTGGAGGGGTCTGGTGGGGCCTTTCTCCAACCTTGACCCACGTGGGGCCACCTGGGTCAGGTTCCTCCTGGCCGTGTCCAGGGGACGGTTGGGTGTCTCCAAAGACGGAGACCCACCACGTCCCTGGGTCTGTCCTCGTTGGGACGGGGAGGGGGTGGGACCTCCCTCATCCAACCCCGAACCTGAACCAGATCCCACCCCGACCAACACAGGCGCATCGGGCTGAGGTTCCTCATGGCTCCTCCCAGCGGGGTCTGGAGATCTCTAAGGATGGAGACCCACCACCCCCTGGGGAAGGGGTTTGCCCTCCCGTGCCACCCCTCAGCCCCAGGACCTCCCACCCCACATGAGAACTTCCAAGGAGGACATTTCCCACCCTCTGCTCCCACCCCCCAGGGCTGCCCAAGGCAGCGGTGATCACCGAGACGAAGCTGATGATGGTGGCCAACCTGGGCCGGCTCTGCGGCCTGCGGCCCGATGACATCGTCTACACAACGCTGCCGCTCTACCACGCGGCTGGGCTGCTCATCGGGGTGGGAGGGTGCTTCGAGGTCGGTACGTAGCCACGGCGGCCATGTGGCCCGGCCAGCAGGCGAGGACAGGCAGAGAGAGGTGTTGGGGATGGAGGGAGGGAGGGAGAAACATGTGGGGAGGGGGAAGAAGAGGGAGCTGTGTCCACAGATGGATGAGTGGACAGTTTAGATGGATGGACGGACGTTTTACGGAGCTGGACAGATGTTTTCTGAAGATGAATGTTTTAAGCAGATGGGCAGGTGGATGTTTTATGGAGCTGGACAAATGTTTGAGATGGACAGATGTTTAAGGAGATGGACAGAATTTTTCTGGAGGTGGACTGAAGGATGATGGAAAAATGAGGATGGAGAAAAGAAAAGGAAAGAAGAGAGGAGATCTCTGTAGCGATAAATGGATTAGTGGGGGGATGGACGGACAGACGGCAGAAAGCGTAGGGATGGAAAAGGAAAGAGTCGGATGAAAAGATGACAGGAGAGGAGACACGTGTCTACATAGCTAACGGGTGATCGGGGGTGAACGGACAGGACAGACACTGGTGGGGACGGACGGATGGACGGAGAAAAGGGAAAAACCCGAGCGAAAAGGGGAGGGGTAACCACCACCCTGCTGCGTCCCCACAGGAGCCACCTGCGTCCTACGGGCCAAGTTCTCCGCCTCCCAGTTCTGGGACGACTGTCGCCACTACAACGTCTCCGTCATCCAGTACGTGGGTGAGCTGATGCGTTACCTCTGCAACACGCCCCGGGTAAGTCCCCGCCAGCCCAAAACCCACCCCAGGGGGGGAGATGACGCCGTGGGGCGCGCCCTGAGATGGTTCTTGGTCACCCCGCAGCGCGACAACGACCGGGAGCACGGGGTGCGCTTGGCCATGGGCAACGGCCTGCGGGCGGAGGTGTGGAAGGAATTCCTCCAGCGCTTCGGGCCCGTCTCCATCTGGGAGTTCTACGGGGCCACCGAGGGCAACGCCGGCTTCATCAACTACACCGGCAAGATCGGGGCCGTGGGCAGAGACAACGTGTTCCTCAAGGTGAATGGATGATGATGACGCTGGTGGGGGGAGCAAACTCTCCCTGCCCTGGGGAGATCAATACTGCACCTCGAGTTGGGTTGACGCCAAGAGTGGGGCGTCTCCTGGATACCCTCTTTGTGGTGACGCAAATGGTGACTCCTGGGGGAGCCGACACCGCCCATCAGACTGGGTTGATGCACAAGCAGGACCTCCAAGATCCCCTCTTCATAACCAAAAAGAGTTCCCTCCACCTGGTTGGCCAACGTTGACCCAACAGCATTGACTCAGTCTAGGTTTGGCGTGTCCATGGTGACCTGGACATCTTATAGCCCCTGAGAAAGGCCACTTCGGTGTCACTTCAGTCCCCAGCCACCCACGTGTTGAGCAAAAGCTACAAACATCAGGTTTTCTCCACCCTTGTCCCACAGTTGCAACTCTCAGCATTCTCCCTTGGGCCTTTGATTTGAAAGATTCCGCAATGAGTTTGGTCACCGGTTGAACCTATTAAGAGTAAATCTCATTTGAAGGGTGATTAACTCCTTTATATTTAAATATAAAACAAGCAGCTGCTCAGAATGTTGGGATTTGGGGTGGGGGTGGGTGGGGTGGGGTGTGTTTCTGTGGGTTGTAATGAACAAACAACAGAAGATTGGCGCTGGCGCTGGAGGGAAAAGTCTTCTCGCTGCTTTAATCCCGCCTTTCTCTTCCACCCACCGGTCTCTCTCTCCGTCTCTCTCCTGCCCTCCAGACTTTTGCTCCCTTTGAGCTCATCAAGTACAACGTGGAGAAGGACGAACCTGTACGTGACGAGCGCGGCCTCTGCATCCGAGTCCGCCCCGGTAAGAAGAGATGAGCCTTTCTGGGAGGAAAGAGGAGCAGACGAGAGGGTTGAGATGCATCAAAGCCACCTCTTGGTCCTTATCACCATCATCTTGGTGGCTGGAAGCTACCAGAAACCCCTCAAAGACACAGGAATGTCATCCCCGAGCCGCTGGTGGGGCACAGAGGTGACATTCCCCAGCGCTGGCCGCTGCTGACCGGCCTCCAACCCTCCTTTCCCTCCCCAAAGGTGAGACAGGGCTGCTGGTCATCAAAATCACCAAGAACACCCCTTTCGATGGCTACGCGGGCGATTCCCAGAAGACAGAGAAGAAGGTCTTGAGGGACGTCTTGGTCAAAGGTGACGCCTTCTTCAACAGCGGCGACCTCCTCATGATTGACCATGAACGATTCGTCTACTTCCAGGACCGAGTGGGAGACACTTTCCGGTAACTCTGACGCTCTCACACCCACGTCTGCGAGGGCAACGTCCCCTCCCAGCCCAAACGCCCCCTCACAGCTTCATCCCTTCTCTGTCCTAGTTGGAAAGGCGAGAACGTGGCCACGACAGAGGTGGAGGCCACTCTTGCCATGGTGAACTTCATCCAGGAGGTCAACGTCTACGGAGTGTCCGTGCCGGGTGAGTACCGGGGGCTGCGGGGAGGGCGCATCGGACCAAAATCAGAATCTGATGATGTTTCTGCCATGTGATGTGTCCCCAAACGCGCCGAGCGGCCACTGAGAAGCCTAAAGCAGAATGGAAGGGCCCTACAATGATCATCTAGTCCAACTGCCTGACCACTTCAGGACCCAAAATAGAGTCCAGTGTTGTTTTGGGCTCGTGATTACCACCCCGAGGGTCCAAACAGCCACCAAGAAGATGAAGACAGGACTGGGTTGCCCAAAAGAAACATCTAGTGTTGTTTGGGGAAAGTAACACATCCACGTAATGGACCACTAAGGCGGCTAAAGTAGGACTTACTGACCCAAAATAAGTTTCTGGCACGGCTTTGGCACACAGTGGGCTCCTGTGAAGGTCTGAGTGGCCACCAGGAAGGTCAGTGGAGGCCTTGGCTGCCCAAACCAAGTGTCCAGCATTGTTCTGGGCTTGCAACATGGTCCAAGTAGCCACCAAGAAAAGTAAGATGGGACTCGGTTGCCCAAAAGAAGCATCTGGTGGTGTTTTGGGCAACTGTCATGTCTCCATGATGGTCCAAGTGGCCACCAGGAAGAGTAAAAGGTGACTCAGAAGTGTCAGTTCCTGTTTTGGGCACACAAAGTGCCACCGTAATGGTCCAAGCAGCCACTAAGGAGGCAAAAAAAGGAAATCTTCACCCAAAACAAACACCCAGCATCGTTTTGGGTACACGATGTGCCTCCATCAGGTCCCAGCGGCCTCCCTGAAGGCTAAAGGGGACACATCCACCCAAAAGCAGCGTCCAGCGTCGCTCTGGGCACGCGACGGGTCCCCAGAGCAGCCCCGAGCCCTGCGGTGCCGTTGCAGGGTGCGAGGGCCGGTGCGGCATGGCAGCCATCCGCCTGCGGGCCGGGGCCAGTTTCGAGGGCGAGCACCTCTACGCCTTCACCAGGGAGACGCTGCCCAGCTACGCTGCTCCCCGCTTCGTGCGGATCCAGGTCAGCGCTCCCGGCTCCCTCGGGGCGGCTCCGGAGGGGGGGTTCTTCTCGTTTTTTTGCCCAGTGAGTCCCTCGGGCGGTTCGGGCGCCAGCGCCGGTTTCCAGCGACTGCGTTGGCGTCCCCCCAGCTCCCACGATGGCCCCGCTGAGGGTGCGGGGTCCCCCCGTTACTGGTGACAGTGCTGGTCCCTCGCGGCGGGTGACGTCACCCCAGTATCGGTGACAACGCCGGGGTCACCCCTGCTGACGGCGCCGATCCGCCTCCTGTGGGCGTCTCGAGGCCCCACACGGGTCCCCCCGGTCCTGCGGCACCGGCTGCCCCGTCCCCGTTTCCCGCAGCGTCCTCCCGTGCTGGCAGCACTGGGGTCCCCCGTTTCTGGGTCACCCCGTCCATCCCCCCCGGTTCTGAGCACCCCGATCTCCGCAGGACGCTCTGGAGATCACGGGGACCTTCAAGCAGTGCAAAGGCAACCTGGTGAGGGACGGCTTCGACCCCGGCGCCACCCGAGACCCCCTCTTCTTCCGCGACGACACAAAGAAATCCTACGTGCCCCTGAGCCCCGACACCTTCACCGCCATCCGCGACATGAGGCTCAGCCTGTAGGAGCCGGGACCCGCCGGGGCCTCCTGGGGCAGTAACGGCCTAAGGGCCACCGGTGAGGCCAATTTGGGGCTAATCGGGCATTTTTCACTGTCTCTGGGGAGTTTTTAACGGTGTCGGAGCACGATGAGGGTGACGGGCTGGTCTCGGTGCTCGCTATCCCGCTCCGGCACCTCCGGGCCAAGCCGGTTGCGGAAATTAAAGGCTTAATTCTGATTATTTGGGTCCAGGCGGGCACTGGGCCGTTGACGGCCGTTTTCTGGGGGCTGACCCGCTCGTTTTCCTTGCTGGAGGGGGCAGATGGTGCCCAAAATCCTCCCCTCTGCCGGGAATATCTGCTCAGCGCCTCAGGTTCAGCCCTGGAGACGCATCAAGCGTCAAAACACTCACACTCCCACCCGCAGCTCGTGGAGCCACTTCAGCTCACCCATCCACAACAAAACCGATTTATTTCTCCCCAATCTAATTTTCTGGCCATCAGTGACCTAAACGGGCTGGGGGAGGCAGCCCGGGCTCCCCCGTACATGTCAGACACCCACGACGCACACCCAGCCCCCCCCGCCCTTCCCCAGCACCCGCCGGGGGGGTTTAACCCCCACAACAGGAGCTTGTTTCTCCCTGCGGCCGCTTTCTGCCGGGTCACTGAGCAAAACCCGCTCGGGGACGCTCTCCGGCTCCTCTCGCTCCCAGAGGCGAGCCGCCCCCTTCCGTTTTTCATAGAAAAGGTGAAATCTTTATTTACAAACCTTCCCGGCAGCACCGGGGTGGGGAGGAGGAGGAGCAGAGCCGCTTTTCTGCCGGGAAGCTTCACTCGGCGCCGTCCCCGAGGAGCTGCAGCTCCACCAGCCGCGCCGGGGGCTCCTTGGGGGGCCGGCGAGCCTCGGGGGGGCCGCGCCGCTCACGCTGCAGCTCCCCCACACGCAGCCGCAGCCGCTGCTCCCGCCGCTTGCAGGCCTGGAGCTGCCGCTGAGCCTTGTCGAGGGCGTCGAGGGCGGCCTCGGCGCGGCGCTTCCAGAGCAGGGCGCTGCCCACCTGGTAGCTGTGCTCACTCTGGATGTAGGCCCCGGCCGGTGGCGGCAGCCGCAGCATGTACAGGGAGGGGGAGACGGGGCGGGGGGGGGCCGGGGGGTCACCCTCGGGGAGAGCTGGGGTAGCCGTGGCTTCCTCGTCCCCTGTGGCCACCAAAAGGCTGTCCGGGAGGGGACCGCGGGCGCCCGAGGGGCCAGGAAGGGCTGGGACACCCCCGTGGTCGCCGGCAGGGGGGGCACCGGGGTCTTCGCCCTCCCCGGGGAAGCAGGAGACGTCGGCGGTGAAGGGGGGGTCCGGTGGGGAAGGGGTGGGGTCCTGCCTGCACAGGGGAAGAGCAGATTAAATTAGGGGGGGACCCAGCAGCACCCGACATCACCCCCACCCCCTGGGACTCACCTCCACCTCCTGGTGGCCCGAGGGGGCTTTGGGGTGTCACTCTCGGGCGTGGGGGGCTTCGGCTTGGTGGCCCGGGGGGGTTTGGGGGAGGCCGACTCGAAGACGGTGGGCACGGCCCCTTCCTTGAGACGGTGGTAGCCACTGTGGGGGGTCGGGGGGGGTCAGTGGGTGGTGTGGGGCACTTGGGGGGCCCCCACAGGCCTGGGGGGCAGGGGATCCCCAAGGTGCCCCATGTCTGTCAGTGTCCCCGGGGTGTCCCCAAACCCGCGGAAGTCTCTGGGGGTCTCTGCAGCTCTGGGGGGTCCCCACAAGCTCTGGGGAAGACTTTGGGGAAACTCAAAAGCCTTAGGGGGTCCCCAAAATGCCTTGGGGGGGGTTCCCACAGCCTGCAAGGTCTCTTGGGTCCCCTAAAGCCCTGAGAGGAAATAGAATGGGGGGGGGTGTGTCCAAAAGCCCTTGGGGGCACCACACAACCCCCAGGTCCCTGGGGTGGCCCCAAGACCTTGGGGGGGGGGGGGGGGGGGCGGTCCCTGGGGTGCCCCAAAGCTCCAGGGGAAGGTTTGTAGGCACTGAAAAAGCACTGGGGAGTATGTGGGGGGGTGTCCCCAAAAGCCTTGGCAGGGTGATCCATAACCCCCAAAGTCCTGGGGACCCCCCAGCTGGGAAACTGAGGCCAGGGGGGGCCAGTCAGAGCAAACCATTTCCACTCCCAGCAGGGGACGGGCAGAGCCCAGTCTGGAGAAATCCCTTTGAAACCAAAGAGGGGGCACGTTGTGCATCAGGCTGCTCCCTCTCCGTGGGGGGGGGGACACGCCGTACCTGAAGCCGACTATCTCGAAGCAGCTCTTCTCGAAGTGCTGGGAGCAGAAGTAGATGTACTTGGAGGCCGGGTCCCAGCGGCCCTCCCCGCTCGCGTCCCGCCGCTGGCTGTTCTCCAGCCACAGCGCCCGCCGCGGGTTGTCCTTCTTGGGCAGCCTGGGGGGGCGGGGGGGACACACACGAGTCAGCTGTGGGGCTGCGGCCTCCAATCGCCCCCCAGCCCGTTTTCTGCAGGGGTGAGGGGCTGCACCCCCCCGCCCCCCGAAAATGGAACGGTCCAGGGAGGCCCCGTTAAAGGGGATGGGGCTGAACCATCCCTGAAATGGGGAGTTGGGTGAGGAGGGGGCACCCCAGCTCGTCCAGATCATTGCTAAGGGCGGGGCCACGCCTGGGAGCGGGCATTGCTAAAGGGGGGGACACACACTGATATGGGGGGGGACACCTGGGACGGGCCATTGCTAAAGGGGGGGACACATCTGGGCCAAACCATTGCTAGAAATTGGTGGTGGCAAATGAAGCGTGAAAGAGGTGAAAAACCACCCAAATAAAATCATCTCACGGCAGAAACAGTGAAAGCGCTCGGGGGGGGCAGGGAAGAGGCGAACGGGGGCTCCCCCCCCGCCGAGGGGCGCGGGGGCACCCACCGGTGGAAGGAGATGCCTCGGTCGCGGGTCTCCCGCGTGTCGCGGGTGCAGCAGCCGGCGGCGGAGCAGTGACGGGGCATCTGGGGGGGGAGGAAGAGGGGGGTGAGAAGATTCTTCCACGGGAACCCCCCAAAACTCCACCTGATCGCGGCTCCCCCCTGTGCCGCCCCCCCAACCAGCCCCCACCCCCAAATCCGTGTGCCCCCCCCGCCAGCCCCAGAGGCCCCCCATGACCCACCCCCCGCCCCCCCACATCCCCGCGTTCCCCCAAGCCGGCCCCTCCCCCCGAGACACCCCAGACCCCGGGTCCCCCCCCGAGCCCCACAGAGACCTCCCGGCTGCCCCAGGCCCCCCCGGGCCCCCCCACACCCACCGGTGCCCCCCGGAAACCCCCGGGCGGCCCCGCCCCGCGCCATGAGGTGACGGGGGGCCCCGACCCCCCCCGGGACTGGGGACGGAGGGGACACGTCGGGAAGAGTCCGGGCGCCCCGGGGCCGCTGCCAAGGGCCGCTCGCGGGGGCCGCGGTTGCCAAGGGGGGGGGGCGGGGGGGCCGGAAGGGGCGGGGCCGGGGCCGGACTCTCCCTCCCGTCCCCCCCCCTGGGGCCGGTTCCGGGGGCCGGTTCCCGGGGCCGGTCCCGCTCCCCCGGCCCGGCGCGGCCTCACCTCGGCGCTCCCATCCCGCCACCGCGGCCGCCCCCCCCCGCCCGCGCGAGACTCCGCGGGACCCCCCAAACCTCGCGAGAACGTGACACCCCCCCTCCCCCCCCCAGCGCCGGTAAGCCCCGCCCCTTCCTTCCTTCATTGGCTGCGCCCCGCCGAGGGGGCGTGGCTACCACGCACCTCGCCCTGCCCCTCTTTCCTCATTGGCTGCGCCGCAGCGGTGGGCGGAGCGTCCTCCCCTGCCTCCTCATCCTCGTCGTATTTGCATACTGCACTCTCATTGGCCAGGCGAGCCCCGCCCCATCCTTATTAGCCGCACGAGCCCCGCCCCTCCACCGCGAGTGTTTCAAGGCCCCCCCCCCCCCCCCCCCCCCCCCGGTTTTGGGGTGTTTCAAGGCCCCCTCCACACAGGGCCACTGTATCAGGGGCTGGGGGGGGGGCTGAGACTCCCCCCCACCTTAATTGGGGTAAAGAGGGTTTCGAGGTCCCCTCAACAGGGTTTTGGAGCGTTTCAAGGTCCCCCAAACCTGGGGCTCAGGAGTATTTTGAGACCCTCCCCAAAATGTGGTTTGGGAGAGTGGGGTCCCCCCAAAAGAAAGCTTGGGGAGCTTTTCAAGGCCCCCCTCAATAGTGTTTTGGGGAGAGTTTCAACATTCCCCCCAATATGGGCTCTGAGGGTGTTTTGAAACACACACACACACCCCGCCGGGTCCCTCAGGGCCACTCAGGGACGGATCCATCTTAAAGGCACTTTAATGAATATGGACAAGCCCCACCCCCACAAAGCCCTGCCCCCGAATAAGCCCCACCCCTACTGCTATAGGGAGGGGCGTCCCTGGGAACAGTTTCTAGGGGCTCCTCAGGCCCAAAAGCACTTTCAGATCTGGTCCCCAGGGGCGATTTTGAGGGTCGCCCCCAGACTGGCGGCAGTTTCAAGGAGCCTCCCCCATATTTGTGGCAGTTTCGAGGCTCCCCTCTGGGCTGGGGGCAGTTTCCAGGCCCCCCCCAGGACCAGCAGCTTTTTGGTGGGGCTCCTTGGGGGCAGTTTCGAGACCCCCCCATGAGCCGCGGGCAGTTTCGAGGAGCTCCCCGAGGCTCCAGGGTGGGGACCCGCTGTCCTCGCTGTCCTCGCTGTCCTCGTCCTCATCCTCCCCCCGCAGCATCCGCCGCACCGTGCGGGACAGCGTCAGCGGGTCGCACCTGGGGGCAGCCCGGGAGGATTCAGGGTGGCCCCTAGAGCCCCCCACTGCCCCATAACCCCCCGGCCCCACACAGCCCCTCCCAGATCCATAGGGTCTATAGGGCCCCAGAGGGTCTGTAGGGGCCTGTAGGGGCTATAGGGGGGACTATGGGGCCCTCTACGGGCACTATGATGGGGCTGGAGCGCGGCAGTGAAGGGCTGTAGGGTGCTGGGGTGGCTATAGGGGCACAGACGGGGCTATAGGGTGCTGGGGGGGGGCTATAGGTACCTGTGGGGCCCACAGGGCATTGCAGAGGGACCTACGGGGGAGTGGGGTATAGGGGGACTATAAGGTGTAATGGGGGGGGTACAGGGGCCCTTGGGGTGCCTATAGGAGAGCTATAAGTCATCTATAGCAAGCTATAGGGTGCTATAGGGGCCCAGGGAGGCCATGGGAGAGCTATAGGTCATCTACAGGAAGCCATGGGGTGCTATAGGGGCCCAGAGGGAGGTACGGGGGGGGCTCTAGGGAGGCTGCAGGGGTCTATAGGGTGCTATAGGGGCCCGTAGGGCACTGCCGAGAGCTCTGAAGGCCCACAGGGGCTATAGGGAGACCACGGGGTGGTGCAGGGGCCCACCTGAGGCGAGCCCGCAGGGCGGCCACGTGTCGCGCGGTGGCCGCGGCCCCGTCCCCGATGGCCTCCAGCGCCCGGCGCAGGCGGTGGCCCTGGGCCTGCTCACGGGCCGTCCCGGCGGCCACCGCGGCCACGCGCTCCCCCAGCGCCCGCCCCGACGCCTCGCTGGCCTGCGCCTGCAGGGACATGGGACACGGGGCGTGGGGACACAGGGTGACACAGAGTGAACACGGGGCGTGGGGACACGGCACAGGGGTGTGGGGACACGGGGCATTGGGGGGGCATAGGGACAGGGGCGTGGGGACATGGGGGACAGGTGACACAAGGGACACAGCGGGACACGGGGACGTGGGGGATGCGGGTGGACGCGGAGGCTACGGGGTGACACGGGGTGACGTGGGGTGACCCGTGTCCATGCTGCCCTCCCCCACCTCGGCCAGGGCACCCGTGGGAGCCACTCGTGTGATGTCCCGTCCCCCCCACGGTGTCCCCCCCGGTGTCACCCACCTGCAGGCGGTAGCGCTCCCCCCGCAGCCGCTGCTCCTCCGCCTCCACCAGCAGCACCTGCAGGCGCCGTCCCGCTGCCCGCGCTGCCCGGCCCAGCGCCGCCCGCGCCCTGCACCCACGGGCACCCCGCGTCACCCACTGGGGACACCGGGGACACTGGGACAAACCTGGGACACCCTCGTCTACCCCAGGGCCACCTTGGACCACCCTGAGCCACCCTGGGACATCCTGGGGCCATCTTGGGCCACCCCAGGCCACCCAAGGACCACCTTCAGCCACCCAAGGGCTACCTTGGACCACCTTAGGGGCACTGGGGGACATTCAGGGACCACCCTGGCCACCCTGGGGCCACCCACAACCATGGGACCTGTCTGGGCCAACCTGCGACCATCTCGGGCAACCCTGGGGCCACCCCAGACCCCTGGGTCACTCTGGGGCCATCCAAGTCCACCCTGGGTCACCTGGGACCACCCCGGGACTATGTTGGACCATACTGGGGCCACCCCAGGGCCACCCAAGAGCGCCCTGTCCCCCGGCTCACCCGGCCTCGCGGCTCAGGAGCTCCTGGAGGTGGAGGCAGCGGGCACGCAGGGTGGCCTCGGTGGGGCCTGGGGACACCCCGAGGTGCTGCAGCCGCCCCCGCAGCACCCGCTGCTCCTGCTCCAGCCGGGTCCTGGCCCCCGCCGCCTCCCGCGCCTGCGCCCGCGCCCCCGCCAGCGCCCGCCGCAGCTCCTCCACCTGCACCCGACGGCGGCACCCACGGGGGGTCAGCGCCCGGCCCGGAGGCACCCCCAGGGCACCCATAGGTGCACCCACAGCTCCCACAGGCACCCCACATCCCCCACAGGTGCCCCGTGCCCTCCCCACATCACCCACACACCCCCATAGGTGCCCCCATACATCCGCCCTTACGTCTCCCATAGGGGCCCCTTATACCCCTCACATCTGCCCCCCCGCAAACCCCTGTACGTTCTCCCCTTGTGTCCCCATGTCCCCCCATAGGTGCCCCACCCGGACGCCCCCATAGGCTCCTCCCCCGTCCCCCATATACCCCCTATACATCCTGCCATATGTGTGTGCTCCCCGCCCCCCCAATCTCCCTCCAGCTGCCCCCCGTCCCCCCATCGGTGCCCCCATGCCCCCCATACATCCCCCACACGTGCCCCCATAGGTCCCCCCCCACATCCCCCATAGGCGCCGCTGACCTGGCTCTGCCGCTGGAGCAGCCGCTGCTGCAGCGCCCGGTTGTGCTCCCGCAGCTCCGCCAGCGCCGCCTCCAGCGTCCCGGGGTCCCGGCCCCCCCTGCACCCATAGATGCTATAGGGGCTGCGGGGGGATGCCGAGGGGCACGGGGACGGTGGGGAGGGGCTATAGGGGACGTGCTGTGGGGGGCTAGAGGGGGCTGTGCTGTGGGGACTATAGGGGACACACCCTGGGGGGTATAGGGGCTGCACTGTGGGGGCTCTAGGGGACACAGTGTGGGGGCTATAGGGGACACACCCTGGGGACTATAGGGGACCCACTGTAGGGGTTACATGGACTGTACCGAGGGGTCTATAGGGGACACACTGGGGGGGCCTATAGAGGACATCTATGGGTCTGTGGGCGTGGCCAGGGGGCGGGCACTCACGCGGGGCTGGGGGCGGGGGGTGCGTGGGCAGCCATGTCCATGTCCATGTCCTGGCGCTGCTGCTCCGCCTGCCGCCGGGCGCGCTGGGCTGCCGCCACCGCCTGGGGGGACACAGCCCGGGAGGCCCCGCCCATATCCCTTAGCCCTGCCCATATCCCCTAGTCCCGCCCATATCCCTTAGCCCTGCCCACATCCCCTAGCCCCACCCATGTCCCTAGCCCCACCCATATACCTTAGCCCCGCCCATAACCCTTAGCCCTGCCCATATCCCCTTGCCCCGCCCATATCCCCTTGCCCCGCCCCTCGGAGCTTGAGCCCTGCCAATGTGTCCAATAGCCCCACCCCATCCCTCCCCTGGCCCCGCCCCTCGCTCTGGCCCCGCCCACCTGCCGCAGCTGCTCCAGCTCCGCCTCCCTGGCGCGGCACCGTGACTCCGCCTCCTGCGCCCGGAGCTCCGCCCCCGCCCGGGCAGCGCGTGCGGCCGTCAGCTCCACCCACAGCAGATGTCCCGCCTCCTGGGGGCAGGGCTGCATCAGGGCCACACCCACCCAGCAGGCCCCGCCCCTGCCCAAGGACCTGCCTCCTTCCCAGGCCACGCCCCCTCTGACCCCAGCCCCGCCTCCTGCCCTGACTGATGCCGCCAGATGCTCCGCCCCCCCTCAGGCCCCACCCACCTGCTGCTGGCGCAGCCGCTCACAGGCCCGGTCTCGAGCCCGACAGGCTCCGCCCACCCGAGCCTGGGCTCCGCCCACCGCTATCTCCAGTGCCCGCAGGGCCCCGCCGGCGGCCAGGCTCCGCCCCCGCTCCTCTGCCAGGCTCCGCCCGAGCGCTGCCACCTACCAGGGGCAAGAACAGACTGGGAGTGACAGCCCCAGGCCCCGCCTCCCGGTGACAGTCCCAGGCTCCCCCTCAAGGATGACTGACAGCCACATGCTCCACCCCCATGGTGATGGACACCTCGAGGGTGATGGATAGGTCCATGCCCCACCCACCACAGTGATGGACAGCCCCATATCCCACCCACCAGGGTGATGGAGAGCTCCATGTCCCACCCACCAGGGTGAAGGACAGCCTCATGCCCCACCCACCAGGGTGATGGACAGCTCCATGTCCCACCCACCAGGGTGATAGACAGCCCCATGCCCCGCCCATTGGGATGATGGGCAGCCCCATGCCCCACCCCACCACGTCCTGCCCCATGGAAAGGGGAGGGGCTAGGCTGTTACTGACAGGTGCTGGCCACGCCCCTCCCAGCCAGACCCCGCCCACCTGGTTGCTGAGGTCACGGAGCTCCTCCTCCAGGTCCCGGCGGTGCTGTGCCTGGGGCGGGTGGGGAGGGGACCCAGATGTCCGGGGGTCCCACCTCAGAGTCGCATGGGTGGGGGGACACACACCTGGGTCCCCTCGCGGGGGGAGCAGTTTGGGGGGGCGGGGGGGGTGTCCAGCCGCGTGGGTCCCTTCCCAGGGTGGGGGGGAGGGGAGCGAGGGCTCCGGCCGCCTGGGATCCCTTTCCCCGCCCCGTGCCCTAATTCCAGTCCAGGGTCTGGCCGGGGGCCAGTGGGGCCGGGGGAAGGGGCGCGCGGACGCCTGGGTCCCCCAGCCAAGGGGGGGGGTGTTGGGGCGGGCAGGGAGCCCGGACACCTGTGTCCCCTGGGTGGGGGCTCCCCAAAATGCCTGGATCCCCCCCTCCTCCAGACCCCTGGGTCCCCCCATTGGGGCTGAGGCTTCCCCAGACCCCTGGGTGCCCCCCCAGACCCCTGGAACCCCTCCCTGGCCACCTGGGTCCCCCCCAGACCCCTGGGTCCTCCCCCAGACCCCTGGGTCCCCCCCAGACCCCTGGGTCCCACTCACCTGCACCAGCCTGGTGGGGCCACATTGTCCCCCATCCCCCTCGTCCACCATGGCACAAACTGGGGGGGCCCTGGAACAACAGAGAGCCCCGGGGAGACCCCACAATATCCCCCCCCAAGCAGCGGCAGCCTGGGTGGGCGCCCGGGTCCCCCCGACAGCTCGGGATGCACTTGGACACCTGGATCCCTTTGGGGGGGGTAGATGGGGTGGGGGGTGCCCAGACGCCGGGGTCTCCTGATAGACCCTGCAGAGAGCGGGGGGGGGTAGGGGCGCCCTCACCTGCGGCGGGTCCGTCCCTGTGATGCCAAACCCGGGACCGTGGGACTCGAGTGGCCGGTGGCCGGGCGCTCCCTGTGCCACCCGCGCCGGCGGCACGGGAGGGACCCAGGCGTCGGGCACCTCCTCCCCCCAGGCTCTACCGCCCCACCCCCCCCACCCCCCCGGGGCACCCAGAGATGTCTGGGGAGATCAGTTCAGCTCCACCAGCCCCAACCCTCGGGCATCGCCACCCGCCCTTGCCCGAGGGACCCAGGTGTGCCGGCCCCTCCCCGGGGCACCCCCGAAGGGACGTAGGTGTTGGGGTGTCCCCTGATGGCGGGAACCGCAGCGATGTCACCTCTGATTGCGGAGTCACGGGAGGGTTTGGGCAGGGAGGGACCTCAAAGCCCATCCAGTGACACACCCTGCCCCGGGCAGGGCCACCTTCCGCTAGCCCAGGTTGCCCAAAGCCCCGTCCAACCTGGCCTTGAGCCCTTCCAGGGAGGGGGCGGCCACAGCTTCTCTGGGCAACCTGTGCCAGGGCCTCACCCCCCTCACAGGGGAGAATTTTTGCCTTAGCTCTCATCTAAATCTCCCCTCTGTCAGTTTAAACCCATCACCCCTCGTCCTATCCCTCCCCCCCCCCCGATCACGAGCCTCCCCCCTTTCCTGTAGCCCCTTTCAGTCCTGGGAGGCCGCTCTAAGGTCTCCCTGGAGCCTTCTCTCCTCCAGCTGAACCCCCCAACTCTCTCAGCCTGTCCTCACAGGGGGGTGCTCCAGCCCCCCGAGCATCCTCGTGGCCTCCTCTGGCCCTGCTCGAGCAGGTCCGTGTCCTTCTGCTGTTGATGCCCCCAGAGCTGGACCCAGCACTGCAGGGGGGTCTCACAGAGCAGAGCAGAAGGGGAGAACCCCCCCCTCGCCCTGCTGCCCACACTGCTCTGGGTGCAGCCCAGCACACGGGTGGCTTTCTGGGCTGCCAGCGCCCGTTGCTGGCTCACAGGCAGTTTTCCACCCCCCCAACACCCCCAAGTCCGTCTCCTTGGGGCTGCTCCCCATCCCCTCTGCGCCCAGGCTGGGTTTGTGCCGGGGATTGCCCCGACTCACAGGCAGGACCTTGCCCTTGGCCTTGTTGAACTCCATGAGGTTGGCCCGTGGCCCCTCCCCAGCCTGCCCAGGTCCCTCCGGCCGGATCCTTCCCTCGGCGTGTCCCCGCACACCCAGCTCGGGGTTGGTGGGGACGTGCTGAGGGCGCCTCGATCCCCCTGTCCATGTCCCCAGCAGAGGTGTCACACAGCGCCAGCGCCAGCCCCGACCCTGAGGACGCCGCTTGTCACCGCAGTGACTCAACGTCGGCGGCAGACAGTAGCGTGAGAAGGGCCAGGAGGGGACGTCCCCCGCGGCAAGAAGCGGGAGGGCTCCTGACCCGGCCGACCCCCGATGTCACCAAGGGCCCAGGAAGTGACACCATCAACTCACCAGGGTGGGGACAGGCCCCGCCCGAGCCGCGAGGCCACCGCTGGGCAAGGGAGCGACGTCACCGCCGGACGGGGCGTGAGGTGACATCACGGGCAGAGCAGGAGGTGCCACCACGCTCCCTGTGATGTCACCAGCAGAACAACTGCCCCTACGGGGGTGCTACAGGGGCTGGGGGGCCCTACAGGGTCTATAGGGGATCCCAGGGCCCACAGAGATCCCCACAGGGGACGCCAGCCCTATGGGGATCCCTGGGGGGGCGTCTATAGGGGATCCTGGCCCTAGAGGGATTCCTATAGGGGTCCCCATATCATCCCAAGGCGATTGACAGGGAGTCCAGACGGTACGGGGATCCCTGTGGAGATCTACAGGGGATGACGGCCCCGTGGCGACCCCTATGGACCCCGCTGGAGTCTGCAGGGGGGGTCTATAGGGGATCGCGGCGCTATCGGGGTCCCTGGGGCCGCTCTGCCCGCCGCCAGCCCCGTCTCTATGGTGTGTCTGTGGGGACTCACCGCCCCCCCCGCAAGTGACGTCACGCACTACAGGAAGTGACGTCACGCGCTGCCGGAAGCGGCGGCGGAGGCGCTTCCGGGTGTCGGGGCCGGCGGCGGTGCCGGAGGTGAGTGCGGCCCCGCCCCCCGCGACCCTTTTTCCTTTTTTTTTTTTTTTTTTTTTTTTGGGTGGGGGTGGGGGAGGGGCGGACGCCTGGGGCCGCGGGGGGGGGGGGGTGGGGCTGTCCCCGCGGTGTCGTCACTCCCCGGTGACGCCCCGGGAGGTGTCCCCGGCCCCGCAGGGCGCTCCCAGCCCCGGCAGCTCCCGCAGGGACCCCGGTGACGTCACGCGGGGTGTCCCCAGCCCCTGGCGGCGCCACCGCAGCCTCTCCCCCCCTGTCGATGTCCCCAGCCGTGTCCTTGGCCCCTGGAGTTGCTCTCAAGGGTGGCCCCAGCCCTGGTGACATCCCGTGACGTGTCCCCAGCTCCTCATGACACCCCGGTGGCTTCTCCTCACCACGTTGATGTCCCCAGACCCTGGTGCTGCCCTTATGGCTTCTCCACCCCACATTGATGTCCCCAGCCGTGTCCTTGACCCCCTGGAGATGTCCTCAGTGATGTCCCCAACCCCTAGTGACACACCACATGATGTCCCCAGATCCTGGTGGCTTCTCCACCCCACATTGAGGTCCCCAGCCCTGGTGACACCGCATATGATGTCCCCAGATCCTGGTGATGCCCTGGTGGCTTCTCCCCCCACGTTGATGTCCTCAGCTCCTCGTGACACCCCAGTGGTTTCTCCTCACCATGTTGATGTCCCCGGACCCTAGTGACATCCCATAACGCGTCCCCAGCTCCTGGTGTCCTCACCCCACGCTGATGTCCCCAGCCGTGTCCTTAACCCCCTGAGATGTCCTCAGTGCTGTCCCCAGCCCCTTGTGACATCCCAGAAGGCGTCCCCAGCTTGCGGTGTCTCCTCCGCCCCACGCCGATGTCCCCAACCCTGGTGCCACCCCACACGACGTCCCCCAACCCCGCTGCTCCCCCCCCAGGTGCACCCGGGCTCGCCGGCGACGCTCGGCCATGGCGGAGGCCGTGCACTACATCCACCTGCAGAACTTCAGCCGCTCGCTGCTGGAGACGCTCAACGGGCAGCGCCTGGGCGGCCACTTCTGCGATGTGACGGTGCGCATCCGCGAGGCCACGCTGCGGGCGCACCGCTGCGTCCTGGCCGCCGGCAGCCCCTTCTTCCACGACAAGCTGCTGCTGGGCCACTCGGCCATCGAGGTGCCGCCCGTGGTGCCCAGCGGGGCCGTGCGGCAGCTGGTGGAGTTCATGTACAGCGGGTGCCTGGTGGTGGCGCAGTCGGAGGCGCTGCAGATCCTCACAGCCGCCTCCATCCTCCAGATCAAGACGGTCATCGACGAGTGCACCCAGATCATCTCCCAGAGCCGCGGGCCCAAGGCGCTGCCCCCCGCCCGCCCGCCGCGCCCCGACCCCGCCCCGGCACCCGCCGACCCCCGCCACAAGCCGCCGCCGCCAGAGCCCGACGCCCGTTTCGGCCCGGCCGAGCCGGCGCCGAGCTGCCACAGCCGCAAGCAGCGCCAGCCGCTGCGCCTGCAGCTGCCGGTCAAGGAGGAGGAAGAGGAGGACGAGGAGGAAGGAGGGGGCGCCACCGCCAGGGAGGAAGGCTTCGCCCCGCCGCCCTTCGCCGCCGAGGAGCCCCCGTTTTTCGGCGCCCCCGAGGTCTTCGCCGACGCCTTCCTGCCACCCTGGCCTGGCGAGGACGCAGCCAAGTTCGGGCCCGACTGCGGCCTGGAGGCGCCGGGCCGGGCGCCGGCGTTCGGGGCCAAGGCGGTGACGGGGGGCGGCGGGTTCGGCTTCGTGCCGCCGCCGCTCTACGAGGGGGGCGCGGAGGGGGGGCTGAGCACGGGGGGCGCCCCTCCGGCCCCCGAGGCGCCCCAGCCCGGCCCCTCGCGCTGCCCCGAGCCCTCCTACCAGTGCGGCCACTGCCAGAAGACCTTCAGCTCCCGCAAGAACTACACCAAACACATGTTCATCCACTCGGGTGAGGGGACGGGGCGGGGACACGGGGCGGGGGTGGGCGGAGGGGGACGGGGGGGGAACGGGGACGCTGGGAGGGGGACGGGGGTGTCCCTGTGTTGACCCGCGTCGCTCTGTGTCAGTCCGTGTTGACACGTTGCTGTGTTGCTCCATGTGATCAGCGTTGACCCGTGTCAGGCCGGGGTGACCCATGTTAATCCATGTTGACCCGTGTGGCTGTTGATCCCCCCTGACCTGTGTTGACCCACGTTGACCAGTGTTGGCCCATGTTGACCCATCGCTCCATTCTGACCCATGTAGACCTGTGTTGATCCACGATGTCCCATGTCATTCTGTGTTCACCCACGTTGACCCATGTTGGCCTGATCCGTGTTGTTTTGTTAATCTGGTGACCCGTGGTGATCTGTGTTGCTCTGTCGGGGTCACCAGTAGCCGGGGTCCTTATTTCTCCGTGCGGGAACAGGAACGACACAAGGCCAACGTGGTGATCAGATCGTCCGTTTATTTCCCATCCTGGTTACATTTATATTCCGCTCAGTTCCGTACACGCGCTCATCTATCTTCTAACAGGCTGCAGGTTATCCGCACGTGCTGTTCACGTGCCTCTACAAGCATTTGCGTTGGTTAATTGCAATTAGCACGTAAAGCCCAAAACTTGCCAAAAACTCCCCTGTCTCGTACCCTGTTCTGCTCAGACTCATGTGCTTTCGCTGACCACAGCTGTTTCTCACTTCTCTGCTCCCTTGTGTGGTTTTGCCAGCCCTATTTTGCTGGCCTTGTCTTCGTCCTGGCATTCTCCTGCCTGCACTAACTTCCCTCCAGCGCGGCCCAGACTCCTCCATCGCTCCGTGTTGACCCGTGTTGATCTGTTAACCCATGTTAATACATGTTCACCTGTGAATCCACGCTGAGCCATGTTGATCTGTGTTGAGCTGTTGACCCATGTTGACCTGTGCTGACATGTGTTGAGCCATGTGTGTTAGTCTTCATTGACCCATGTCGGTCCATGTTGACCCGTATCGATCTGTGTTGACCTACACTGATCCACGTTGACCCATATCAATCCATGTTGACCCATGTTGATCCGTGCTGACCTCTATCGATCTGTGTTGACCCACATTGATCCATGTTGATCTGTATTGATCCATGTTGACCTGCACTGGTCCACATCGACCTGTATCGATCCACGTTGACCCGTATCAATCCATGTTGACCCACGTTGATCCGTGTTGACCCGTATCAATCCATGTTGACCCACATTGATCCGTGTTGACCCATATCAATCCGTGTTGACCCACGTTGGTCCGTGTTGACCCATGTTGATCCATGTTGACCTGTATCGATCCGTGTTGACCCACATTTGTCTCTCTGTAGGCGAGAAGCCCCACCAGTGCTCCATCTGCTGGCGCTCCTTCTCACTCCGTGACTACCTGCTGAAGCACATGGTGACCCACACGGGCGTCCGTGCCTTCCAGTGCGGCGTCTGCTGCAAACGCTTCACCCAGAAGAGCTCCCTCAACGTCCACATGCGCACCCACCGCCCCGAGCGCTTCCAGTGCCGCCTCTGCACCAAGGGCTTCTCCCACCGTACTCTCCTCGAGCGCCATGCTGCTGCCACCCACCCCGTGCCACCGCCGGGGCCACCGCCAGGGCCACCACCACCTGAAGCTGGACTGGCAACGTGGCCAGTCACCGAGGCTGCGGGTGCCGGCCCCGCTCACACAGCGTGAGGGTGCCCCAGGGGGGGGTCTCTGTCACCCCCAAACTGCCTCGGGAGTGGCTTTGGGGGTCCCCTGTGCCCATGGACGAGCCTTCGGGGCTGTTTGAGCGCCCTGGGGTGAAACCTGGAGGACTTTGACCCCCCCCAGCCATGGATTTGATGCCCTGGATGGACAGACGGAGGGAGATGGGGTCTGTCCCACTTGTCCCCTCCCAGCGATGTGGTTTCCATCCCCCCAGACCGTGGTGGTGGGGGCGGCCAAACAGACTCGATGGCACCAGCAGGTGGTGAAAATCAACATGTGGGTTCTAAGGACCGTTTTAGTGCCGTTATTGCGATTTCTTTCCTTAAAAATTCCCCCCCTCCCCACTGCTTGCCCATGTGACATCTCACCTACTGAATGGTGGGTGCCAGCTGTGGGCACGTGGCCACCACAGAAGGGCCACAGTAGCCGTTGGCCACATCATGGGACCCCCCCAACTCTTTGTGATGACAGCGGCTGCAATGGGACCAAACTACATCCCCGTGGCCACCACAGACGAGCTGTAGTAGCCATTGGGCCATGTCATGGGTCCTCCCCAAGTCTCTGTGTGCACCTTCAGCCCCAGTGCCACCTCTTTTCGCCCACGTGGCTTCTCCACCAGCGGGGCACAAACCACATCCCTGTTGGCTACATCACAGGCCCTTCCCATGTCTTTGTGTTGACAAGGGCCACCAGTGGGGCCAAACCACATATGTGGGGCCAAGCCACATCTCTGTGGCCACCACAGAAGGGCTGTAGTAGCCATTGGTCAAGTCATAGACCTTTCCTAAGTCTTTGCATTAGCGATGGGCACCAAAAGGGCCAAACCCTATCCCCATGGCTACCACAGAAGGGCTGCGGTAGCCATTTGCCACATCATGAGTCCTCCCCAAGTCTTTGTGTCCACGTTTGTCCCCAGTCCCGTGGCTTTCTGCCTACGTGCGTTCCCCACAAGCCAACAATGGGCATTGGTGGAGCCAAACCATGTCCCTGTGGCCACCACAGAAGGGCCATAGAGTCATTGGCCACATCATGGGTCCACCCGAGGCTGTACATAGACTGTGGGTGCCAGTGGGCCAAACTGCTTCCCCGTGGCCACCACAGAAGCGCTGTAGCAGCCACTGGCCATGTCATGGCTCCTCCTGAAGTCTTTGTGTTGACGATGGGTGCCAGTAGGGCCGACCCACGGGCACGTGGCCATCACAGAGGAGCTGTAATAACCACTCGCCCCATCCGGGATCGTCCTGAAGTCTTTGTAGCGATGATAGCGCCAGCGGGGCCAAACCACGTCCCCGTGGCCACCACAGAAGGGTTGTAGCAGCCATTGACCACGTCGTGGATCCTCCATGAATCCCGTTGACGACGGGCAGCAGCAGGACAAGACAGGTCCCCGTGGCCACCACGGAAGGGTTGTAGCAGCCGTTGATCCTGTCAGGGATCCTCCATAAACCTTTCTGTTGACGAAGGGCAGCAGCAGGTCAGAGCACGTCCCCGTGGTCACCACGGAAGCACTGTCGTCTGCTCCGCCACCTCTGCCCGTCTCCTTGGGGAGCCCCTCAGAGCCCCTGGGGCATCGCCAGGGCCGGGCCGGGCCCCCGTTCGGCGGCGTGGAAGCGGCGGTGGTGGGACACGAGGTGGGAGCCCCGGCTGAAGTTCTTGGCGCAGTGGGGGCAGCGGTAGGGCTTCTCGCCGGTGTGGCTGCGCTCGTGTTCGAGCAGGCGGGAGCTTTCGCCGAAGCGTTTGCCGCACTGGCCGCACGGGAAGGGTTTCTGGCCGCTGTGGATGCGCTGGTGCTGGGTGAGGTTGGCACGCCAGCCGAAGCGCTTGCCACAGGCGCCGCACTCGTAGGGCTTCTCACCGGTGTGGGTGCGCTGGTGCTGCCGGAGGTTGGAGTTCTGGGCGAAGCTCTTGGCGCAGGCGCCACACTTGTAGGGCTTCTCGCCGGTGTGGACGCTGCGGTGCCGCACCAGGTGCGCTCTCTGCCCGAAGGCTTTGCCGCACTCGCGGCACTTGTAGGGTTTCTGCGCCGCCGGGGGGGGCAGCCCCCAGGGCCAGCCCCGGCCAGGTGACGGGGACAGCGGGGGTGACGTCGCCAGGCTCGCAGGGGCTCCTGGGGATTTCCCGGCGCCTGCGGGGACACGGCGATGGATCCCCCGGTGCCCCCCCTGAGCCGCTCCTGTGCCCCCGTACCCAACCTGGTCCCTGGGATTCCCCAACCGCCCCCGATCTCCCTCACGGCCCCCCCGCGCTCCCAAATCCTTTCCCGAGCCACACGGTGCCGCCCCCCGCCCCAGATCCCGCTGGAGGAACGTGGAGGTCAGGGGTGACCCGGGATGGGCTTGGGGGGAGCAAAGACCCCCCCGAGGTCCCCAGTGTCCCCCCACCCCGGCGGGACATGCTGGGTCTCCATCCTTGGGCTGGGAGGAGCCGGCGCTGCCCGGGCACCCCCCGCTGCCCCGCGATGCTTTCGGGTGTCCCCCCCGTGCCCCCCCCGCCGGTCTCACCTCCGGGGGTGCCGGGTACCGTCCCCCCATCGCCGCCCCAGTCGCCGGGCGGCTCCTCTGGCAGCTCCATGGCCTGTGGGGAGACATGGGGGACACACACGGGGTGGGGGTGTCAGCACCAGCACCCCCCCCTCAAAAAAAAGAGGATTCGGGCATCCGAGGTGGGAATGAGGGGGGGAGCCCCTGCCAGGGGTGGAGAGATGGGGGGAGCCCTGGGGGGGCACCGGGGGGGGTACAGGGGTGCGGGTGGGACGGGGGGACCTGGGGGGGCACCGGGGGGAGGCACAGGGGTGGGGGTGGGACGGGGGGACCTGGGGGGGCACCGGGGGGAGCACAGGGGTGGGGGCGGGACAGGGGGACCTGGGGGGCACCAGGGGGGGCACAGAGGTGGGGGTGGGACAGGGGGACCTGGGGGGCACCGCGAGGGGGCACAAGGGTGGGGGTGGGACGGGGGGACCTGGAGGGGCACCGAGGGTGAGGGGGGACGCGAGGGACCGCCGGGCCGGGGGGGCTGAGCGGGGGCGGCAGGGCCGGCACCGGGGCTCAGCGTGGGGGTGTCCCGGGAGCGGGGGGGGGCTGGTCCGGTCCCGGTCGCGTGTTCCCCCCGCCCCCACCTCACCTCGCCGCCGCTGAGCCGCCGCGACCCCGCGACCCGGAAGCGCTCGGGCGCCGCCAGGGGCCGCTCTGCGCCGCGGGCGGACCCGACTCGATGGTGTTAACCCCTCCCGCGCCGCCACGGCTCCCCCACACCCCCCGCATCACACTTCGGGGGAGGGCAGTCTTCCCCGTTTCGGCAGGGTTTTGCCCCATTTTGGAGCCTCACCCCTGTGTCCCCCAAGGGCTGCGGGGGGCCCCGAGGGGCAGAGTTACGGGGATGGGGGAGGTCTCCAGGACCCAGAGGCTGCAGGGGGGCACCCAGAGCTGAATTTGGGGGGACAGATGGGGGGCGCAGAGCTGGAGCGGGGTGTCTGGAGCTGAATTCGGGGGGTCCTCGAGGCAACTCGTGTCCCCGCTGGTGGGTGACCAGGCCAGAACGCCGGCGGTGGCTCCCTGAAGTCCCCGTGGCAGCGGGCAGAGTTAAGGGGGTTCCTGATGTCCGTATTTTGGGGTCTTCTGGGGTCCCTGGAGGCAGATTTGGTGACACTCAGTGCACGTTTCGGTGTCCTCAAGGGCTACTTGTGTCCCCATGTGCATGTGACGAGGCTGAAGCGCTGGTGGTAGCTCTCTAATGTCCGTATTTCGGGGTCCTTTGTGGTTCCTGGCAGCAGATTTGGTGACACTTGGCACCCCTTTCGGTGTCCCCAAGGGCTACTTGTGTTCCCACGCACGTGTGACGAGGCCGGAGCGCTGGCGGTGGCACTGTCGGCAGCGCGGGCAGGGGAGGGGCCGCTCCCTGGGGTGACCACGCAGGCCCAGCGCCGAGCTCGGGGTGAGGCATTTGCTGCAGAGATGGGGACATTTGGAGTGACACGGGGATGTGGGGGGACACGTGGTGTGACATGGGGACACGGGGACGTGGAGGGGGACACAGAGACACAGGGAGATGTGAGGGGATACCTGGTGTGACATGGGGGGGACAGGAGGGGACATGGGGGGAGACAAGGTGGGGACGTGAGGACATACAGGGACATGAAGGGACTTTGAGAGACCTGAGGACACATCGGGGGCACGTAGGGACACAAGGGGACACGGTGGGGACACAAGGGGACACAGGAGGATGTGTAAGGACCTGGGGACACGCAGAGAGACGTGGTGGGGACACAAGGGGACCCCGGGGGACACTGAGGGACACAGGGGGACCTTAAGGGACACCCGAGGACCTGCAGGGGACAGGGACGGACCTGGGGACACAGGGGGGGACAGGAGAGGACACGGGGGGCTCACCAGGGGGGCCGGGAGGGGGACGCTGTCCTGGGGCCACCAGCCCCCACGGGCCCTTGGCCAGGAACATGGCGCTTGCGGGGACACCGTGGTCAGCCAGTGCTCCCAGTAACACCCAGTGCTCCCAGTAACTGCCCTGGGGCTCCTAGTGCTCCCAGTAACCCCAGTGAACCTCACCAGCCTCCCCAGTGCACCCACTTCTCCCCCACAGCACCCCCAGTAACTCCCAGCACTCCCAGTAACCCCCGATGCCCCCCAGTGTCCACTCCACCAGTCTCCCCAGCGCTCCCAGTCCCTCCCCAGTGCTCCCAGTCCCCACCCAGTGCTCCCAGTCCCTCCCCAGCGCTCCCAGTCCACACCCAGTGCTCCCAGTCCCTCCCCAGTGCTCCCAGTCCCTCCCCAGCACTCCCAGTCCACACCCAGTGCTCCCAGTCCCTCCCCAGTGCTCCCAGTCCCTCCCCAGCGCTCCCAGTCCCCACCCAGTGCTCCCAGTCCCTCCCCACCACTCCTAGTCCCTGCCCAGTGCTCCCAGTCCCCACCCAGTGCTCCCAGTCCCCACCCAGCGCTCCCAGTCTCTCCCCAGCGCTCCCAGTCCCTCCCCAGTGCTCCCAGTCCCCACCCAGTGCTCCCAGTCCCTCCCCAGTGCTCCCAGTCCCCACCCAGCGCTCCCAGTCCCCACCCAGTGCTCCCAGTTCCTCCCCACCACTCCTAGTCCCTGCCCAGTGCTCCCAGTCCCCACCCAGTGCTCCCAGTCCCTCCCCAGCACTCCCAGTCCCTCCCGAGCGCTCCCAGTCCCCACCCAGTGCTCCCAGTCCCTCCCCAGCGCTCCCAGTCCCTCCTCAGTGCTCCCAGTTCCCCCCCATCGCTCCCAGTACCTCGGGCGGGCCGTGCCCCGAGTCGGGCCGATCTGGCGGCAGCGGCGAAGAAGGGGGGGGGGGGGGGGGGGGGGAGGCACCGCGGGGACCCGGGGGGAGGAACGGGCGGGACCGGGGGGGCCCCACCCCAGGGCGGGAGGGGACGCGGGGGCTCAGCACCCGCCGGGGTCCTCCCGCCTCCCCCAGTAGCTCCCAGTTGGGGGCCACATTCCCACTGGGAGAGCCCCCGTCCATGGACTGGGAATGGGGGATGGGCAGGGAGCCCCCACACTGGGAGTGGGGGAGGGTGTGTGTGTGTGTGCACCCCCCGAACTGTGACAGGGTGGGGACATGAACCTGCAAACTGGGAGCGGGGGACTGGGAACCCCCCAAACTGGGAGTGGGGGAGGGGAGACGCTCACACACTGGTGTTAGGGTGATTGGTTCGCTGAGCTGTCGATCAGCGCCTCTTCCCCGCCTCCCTGAGGAATCTGGATGTCGATTGGTTGCTCGCAACGTCCATCTTAAAGGTCACCGCCTTCCCTGGAATGACTCGATCGCTGGTTGGTGCAGCACCCGCCCGCCCTTTTGGTTTCGGACAACATTCGCCCGCCCAGCCTGGGGGACAGAACGCTTTGAAGAAGCGGATTGGATCCGTGCGCTGTCAGTCCGCGGTCTCCAGAGGCCTATTGGCTTGCTGAGGTGTGGCTCCACCCGCTGGCTGAGCTGATTGGCCCGTTCCCCTTTAGCTCCGCCCCGCGCCACTCACGTGCTCCTTCCCGCCCCTCCCTCCCCACCCGCCTGCGCCTCCCATTGCCTTCCAGCCCTGTCAATCTCAGCTGGTCCCCTCCCCCTCGCCTCACAGCGGGCGCCGATTGGCTGCTCCCAGAAGAGGGGGGGGGCTCCTGCGCGCGCAGCCGGCGGGGGCCCGCGAGCCCCCCGGGAGGGGGCCGAGGGGCAGCGGTCGCCATGTCGGGTCCGGCGGCGGCGGAGGGGGGCGGCGGTGGCCCCGCCGGGAAGCGGCCGGACTCGCTGGACCTGCTGGAGCGCTGCGGCGTCTGCCGGGAGCGGCTGCGGGCCGAGCGGGAGCCGCGGCTGCTGCCCTGCCTCCACTCGGTCTGCCGGGAGTGCCTGCGCGCCGCGCCGGGCCCCGCCGCCGCCCCGGATGGGCCAGGTGAGGCGGGGCCGGGGCGTCGTGAGGGGCAGCCGGGGCCGAGGAGCCCTGCGCGGGGCGGACGGGGCCGGGCGTGGCCGGGGGACACGAACGGCCCCGCGGGGTGCGGAGGAGCCGCGGCAGGGCCGGGCGGGGCCGGGGGCGCTTTGGGGGTGTCGCGGAGGGGCGTTGCTGACACCCTGGCTTCCCCCGGGGCTCCCCGAGCGGGGCTTTGGCCGGCCCGGGGCGGCCCGCGGGGTCCCCTCGCCCTGCCCGGGTTGTGCTGGGCCGCCCCCAGCCGCCCCGCGGCTGCTCGGGGCCCCCCGGGCGCCTGGGTCCGTCCCACCCCGCGGGGGACGCGCTGAGCCCGTTGCCGGCGGTTGCCTCTGCCGCGGCTCCCCCCCCCTCTGCGGGGGGTTCTGGAGAGATCAGAAGCGCCACATCCTCTCGGTGCCACCTGCGGGAGGTGGCACCTCAACCGTCACCCGCAGCCTGGCGAGGAGGAGGAGGAGGAAGGACGCATCAGCGGCTGCTTTGAAGGCGGATGACGGAGCTGAGCAAGAGGCAGCAGCCGTGCGGGTTCACGGTGGACATCGGGAGGAACTTTCCTACCCCGTGGTTTGGCTGGAAAAAGCCGTCGGCGACCTGGGTCGATGCTGGACCCGCTCCGGGAGCAGGGACCCCCCGAGGCGCCGTCCCCTCTGCGATGACACCAGGGACGGCCCCGGGGCCGCGCTGGGGCTCGTTTTGGGGCTCTGCCCGTCACTGTCAGGACCCGGGATCCTCTGGGTTCTTCTTTCTCCGCCCCGCGAACGAGCCTCCGCGGTTTCGGCAGGCACGACGCTCTGCGCGGGTCCATGAGGGGACTCTAGTGACAGATGGTGGTGGCCGGGGTTTGGGGTGGCCCAGCTCCCCCCCTGATGTGTCCCCTGCTCCCCTCCCCGCAGTGGTCGACTGCCCCATCTGCAAACACCAGTGTCCACTGAAGGACGTGGTGGAGAACTACTTCCTGAGGGACAGCGGGGCCGAGACAGCTGCTGCCAGCCAGGGGTCAAGTCAGGTAACGCACTGTTACAGCTTAATTAGCGGTTAATTAGGGTGAATCAGCTCCCCGCGGCTGGGCAGGCCCAGGGTCCCCACGCCGAGTGTCTTGTTCCCCAGTGCTGCACCAGCTGCGAGGACAACGCGCCGGCCACCAGCTACTGCGTGGAGTGCTCGGAGCCGCTCTGCGAGACCTGCGTGGAGGCACACCAGCGCGTCAAGTACACCAAGGACCACACGGTCCGGGCTGCAGGTCTGTCCCTGTCCCCGCCACCGCGCTGTCACCCGCCTTTCCGTGGCTGGCGTGTCCCCAGGCACGGCTGGAGGTGCCACCGCGGCGGCTGTGCCTGTCCCCTAGGGACGTCTCCTCTGCCGGTGGGTCCCACGCGGTGCTGGTGACGTCACGGTGACGTCACGGTGACGTCACACGGCGTTTCCCGCAGGCAGCGGCAAGGGGAAGGAGGGCGAGCGCACCGTGTACTGCTCCGTGCACAAGCACGAGCCGCTGGTGCTCTTCTGTGACACGTGCGACACGCTCACCTGCCGGGACTGCCAGCTCAACGCACACAAGGACCACCAGTGAGTGCCTGCGGCAGCGGTTCGTTTAATAACGGTTGATTTTCCGTGGCTAATTACGGCTTGAGTCGGTTATCCTGCTGGTTAGCCCTGAAAAGCGGTGATTTGGGGCGACTCAGGGAACTAAACTGATGTTATCTGTTGACTGGAAAGGTCGCCTGCGCACCTCATCAGCGAGGCCCTGCAGCACCTTAAATGTGTGTTTAGTGAGTGTCTAAGAAGGTAGTTAACTAATTAAACTGATTGACTCGTTGTTGAAGAACTGAAGTTAACCTGCAGGCTAATTATTCTCATCGATTAATATTGATTTTAAAATTGAAGCATGTTAGTTATTAGTTGGCCAAGTACTGAACGGATTGACCAGGTAGAGTGGTAATTTTGGTTAATTTTTAACTAAATGGGTATGTTATCTGATTAGTTACTTTGTTAATTAGGGCGCTGGTGGTTTGAGGGGCTTAAGTTGCTTTTAGGTTTTAAGCAGTTGGAGATAATCAAATTTGTTAGTTGTGAGGAATCAATTATGTTCTCAGTTATTTCAATTAGCTTGATTTTTTTTTAATTGATCTTCAATTGTTGAGTTTTTTTGAATAGACTGGTTTTGCTCTCAGGCTGGTTAAATTTCCTGGTCGATCAGTAACTAATCTGATTTATTACCTGAGCGGGTGTCTAGTTAGGTTGCTTACCTGATTAGTTACGTTAAAAGCATTTTTGATGCATAAGACCTAATTCAGTTAAAGTAACTAAATAAATTATTTGTGGGTGATGAGTTTGTGAGCTGAGCCAGGTCCTTAACCCTAATTAATTGGTTAATGGCTAACAAGTTAACGAGCGTTGAGCGGGTTAACTCGTTCGAGCTGGTTCCCTCTTCCAGTGGCTCCAGGAGTTGGGGGGGGTCTCTGTGGGGCTGTTTGGGGCCCCCCACGGGTCCCTGGTGTGGGGGCCGGCACACATCGGGGCGTTCTGGGCTCTCGCCCCCCTCAGCAACCCCCTGCCCCCCCCGCAGGTACCAGTTCCTGGAGGACGCGGTCAGGAACCAGCGCAAGATGCTGGCGACGCTGGTGAAGCGCCTGGGCGACAAACACGCCAGCCTGCAGCGCTCCACCAAGGAAGTGCGCAGCTTGTAGGTGCCCCACCTGCCCCCTCTCTGGGGGGGTATTTACCCCCCTGGGGGGTGCATCGGGGAGTTATTTACCCCGCTCGGCCCTTCCCCGCTCTGCCGCAGCATCCGCCAGGTGACGGACGTGCAGAAGCGGGTGCAGGTGGACGTGAAGATGGCCATCCTGCAGATCATGAAGGAGCTCAACAAGCGTGGGAAGGTGCTGGTGAGCGACGCCCAGGTGAGCCGGGGGCCGTGGTGGGGCCGGCGCCTCTCCCAGCGCCGTCCCCCTGCCCTGAGGTGCCGCCGTGCCCCCCCGCAGCGGGTGACCGAGGGGCAGCAGGAGAAGCTGGAGCGGCAGCACTGGGCCATGACCAAGCTGCAGCGGCACCAGGAGCACATCCTCCGCTTCGCCTCCTGGGCCCTGGAGAGCGACAACAGCACCGCTCTGCTGCTCTCCAAGAAGCTGGTGAGCTGCCGCGGGGACCAAAGCCCCTCACAGACCCCCCCGGACTCATCGCCTTGGGCAGGGAACCCCCTGGGACGGGTGGTTGGGGACCGTCGGTTCCCTGGTCGCCGTGACTCTGCGGGCGGGCGGGGACGCAGGTGCGCGGAGCGAAGCCGGGGCGGGGCTGTGCTGGGTCCTGGCCTGGGGTCTGCTCTCCCCGTTCTGGGGGGTGTGGGGTCAGGAGACGGTCTCCTGAGGGGCAGTTTGTCCCCAGGGTGCCCCATGTCCTCTGCTGCCTCCCTGTTCATGTCCCCAGGGTGCTGCAGTGGGGTCCCTGGACACGCTGGGTCCTCTGGGGGTCCCCCTCAGAGTCCCTGTGATGCGACAGGTTCCACCAGAGTGCTGTCATGTGTCCCCTCAGGGTCACCACGATGGGATGGGTGTTGCTGGGGGCTGTCACCTGTCCCGTTGAGGTCCCTGTGTTGTGACAGCTGTCCCCGGGGCGCTGCCACGTGTGTCCTCTGGGTCCCTGGGATGTGACCGGTGTCCCCAGGGGGCCCCTGCCATATGATGGGTGTCCCTGGGATGCTGCCACGTGTCCCCTTGGGCTCCTGACATTGTGACAAGCCCCCCCCCGCCCCGCCGTGCCCCCCCCAGATCTACTTCCAGCTCCACCGCGCCCTCAAGATGATCGTGGACCCTGTGGAGCCGCAGGGTGACATGAAGTTCCAGTGGGACCTCAACGCCTGGACCAAGAGTGCCGAGAGCTTTGGTGAGCCCCCGGGGAGGGGACACCCCTGGGCACACCCTGGGGACACCAGAGCCCCGCTCAACACCCCTCACCCCCCTTGCAGGCACCATCATCTCAGAGCGGAGCCTCCCCCCGCCATCCCTGAGCCCCCAGCCGCCAGCCACCAGCCCCCGTGGCCCCAGCCCCGCCATGGGCGCCTCACAGGTACCTCTGGGGGGGCACGGGGGTGTGTTTTTGGGGGGTCCTGCACCCGTGGGTGCCCCCTGGTAATGCCCCCCACCCCCCCAATCTTTCTTCTCCAGGGCCCGCTGCAAGCCACGGTGGTGAGCAAAGGGCAATACGCTCCCAGCCCCCTCCTGCAGTCCCCCCCGGGACCCCAGATAGGGGCTGAGGAGGGGCCAGGCACCCCCGGTGTCCCACAGAGCGGGGGGGGGGGGCTGGCGATGCCCATCCTGCCTCAGTTTCCCCTGGGGGCCGAGGGGCTGGGCTGCCCCGACCTGTCCCCCCCCCGCCTTTACCCACAGACGGCCGAGAGCCCAGGGGACGCGGCTGCGGGCACTGAGCTGGGTGAGTGGGGGGGGTGATGTGGGAGGGGGGGACCTGGGGGGGGACGGAGGAGGATGAGCTGGGGGAGGAAGGCTCCTGATGTGGGTTTTTCTCAGCAGCCAATGGCCCCCACGAAGCCGTTGTCACCGGAGCGAAGAGGTGAGTGTGGGGGAACCCCCTGGCCCTTGTCACCCTGTGCTGTGCCTTGGGGGGTGGCTTTGGACCCCCCCCATGTAGCTGTCCCCAGGGGTGACTTAGACAACACTGTCCCTTGTCACCCCACACCAGGGATCCTGTCCCTTGTCACCCCGTGTCCGGGGGGTGGCAGGGACACCCTCTCACCCCATACTTGGGGTTCCCCCCACCCTTGTCACCTCATACCCAGAGGTGGCCGCGTTCCCCTGTGTCCCCAGGGACAGGGCCACCGTGTCCCCGTCGTCATGCCTAGGGAGTGGGGCTCCATCCCAGGAGGTCTCACAGCAGGGGGGAACCCAATTTTGGGGCTTGGGGGGGCTGCCTGGGACCCCCCAGCGTGCCATGATGACCTCATTATACAGGAGGAAAGATGTTAATCCTGCTGGGGAGAAGTTGGTTAAGAAGCTGCTCGTTAAGCGGTAACGAAGTCTTGGGGGGTGGGGGGGAGTTAAGGCACCTCCATTCTGACAGTGAGTTGCGGGAGGAGAAGATGGAGCCCCCGGGCCTGGGGACAACGGGGACCCCCCCTGTCCCTCGTCACCCTGTACCCAGCGCTCCCCTGACCCTTGTCACCCCTGTCCTGGGGCAACTGTGACCCCCCCCAGTCCCCTCCCCTGTCCCCTGCTCCCTCAGTCTCCCATGTCTGGGATGTCCCTGTCCCCTCTTGCTCTGTTTCTGGGGGGTGCTGGGGAGCAGCTGGGGTCCCCCCTGTCCCTTGTCCCCTTCGTGCTGCGGGGTGGGTGGGTGTCTCCCCATCAGCACCCCCCTCCTGAGGGCACCGGGGCTGCCAGCACCCCAAACCCCAAGGAAATCGACCCGGGAGGGTCGAGGGGGGTCCTCTAAACTCCTGACCCCGCCGCACGCCCCCCAGGAGCCGCCCCCCCGGGGGTCCCGCGGGCGCCCTCCTCCGCAAGGTGCCGCGGGTCAGCCTGGAGCGGCTGGACCTGGACCTGTCCGGCGCGGCGCAGCCCCCCGTCTTCCGCGTCTTCCCCGGCACCTCGGCCGCGGACTTCAGCCTCATTGTCATCGAGCGGGGGGTGCAGCCGCGGCGCCCCGTCCCCCTTGCCGTCAAGGTGGGTGTCCCTCTGTCCGTCCCCACTGCGTTTCCCGTCCGTCCGTCTCACCCCCTTCTCCCCCCCCCCGCCTCGCAGGAGGAGCAGCAGGAGGCCGCTATCGGGGACGCCCAAGACACCAAGCCCGTGGGGCTCCTTCCCGAGCACCCCGGGGTGCCGAAACCCCTCGGCCCCTCCTTGGGGCTGGGATCGGCCACCCCGGGACCCCCCCCTGGCCCCGGGGTCTCCTGTTGCCGCGTCTGCTGCCAGGCGGGTGCCGTGGTGATGTGCGACCGCTGTGAGCACTGCTACCACCTCGACTGTCACCTCCCTGCGCTCCAGGAGGTCCCCAGGTACGGCTGGTCCCTGCCACCCGCGGGGAAAACTGGGACCCGCTGCCTCTTGCACCTCCCTGGGTCCCCCCACGTCCCCGGGATCCGCCTGCTGATCCCAAGGGACCTCCGGGCCCAATCCTGGGGGCTCTGCCCACACGCCAGGGACAGGCTGGGCGGGGACACCCGGTCCCTCACCCCGGTCCCTCACCCCGGTCCCGCAGCCCCGAGTGGAGGTGTCTGCTGTGCCAGGACCTGCCCCCCCCCACCGAGGACCTGGCCTCTGGCTTCGAGGAGAGGCCGCCCCACAAACTCTGCCCCTCGGACCAGCAGGTGTGTGTGGGGTGGGGGGAAGGGGGGTGATGGGGGGGTCCGGTGGTGCGGGAAAGGACCGAGGGATCCCTCTAAATCCCTGCAGAAATGTGAGTACGTGCTGCTGGAGCTGCTCTGCCATGAGCCCTGCCGGCCCCTCCACCGCCTCTCCAGCTCCCTGGTGAGTCCTGTGCCTCGGGGTGGGGGCTCCGAGCCGGGGGGGCTCCTCGCTCCGCAGGGATCCCTCACCCCTCCTCCCCAGGAGGGCCACGACGCCATCGACCTGACCCTGATCCGCGCCAAGCTGCAGGAGAAGCTCACCCCCCACTACCGCTGCCCCGAGGAGTTCGCCCGTGACGTCTGGAGGATGATCCGGCAGTTCAACCGCCTCACCGAGGTGCGGGAGCCCCTAGGGGGGGGTTCTGGGGAGCCCGGGGGGACCCGGCACCCCCCTCACCCCTGGTGTTTTCCCCAGGACAAGGCGGATGTTCAGTCCATCCTGGGCCTGCAGCGGTTTTTCGAGGCCCGGCTCAGCGCGGCCTTCGGCGACTGCAAGTTCTCCTCCGCTCTCTTCCTTGAGCCCATCATCCCCCTGGACGAGGCTGAAGGCTCCCCGGCCCCCCCTGCCGGCCCCCTGGCCCCCTGAAGCCCCCCCTTGGCGGGGCGGGGGGTGGAGAGCGGGGCTGGATCCTGCCCCCGGCACCCCAAGGACCCTGAGGAGGGACATGGGGGTGTCCCTGTGTCCCCTCACCCCTGCAGCGGCTGTCCCCGCCCCCTCGCGGGGGTGTCCTTATCTCTCGGAGAAATAAACTCACCATCTCGACCCCCTCCCTTGTCTCGGGGCTGCATCCCCCCCTTTTGCCATCTGCTGCCTCCCGCTTCCATCCTCCCCCCCTGAGCTGGGGAGGGGCTGAACTGCTCCTGGACTGGGAGCTACAGGGCTGGAGCTGGGCTGGCTGGTGCTGGCCCTACTGGGGACGGGCGGCACTGAGAGGGGAAGGACTGGTCCGAGTATGGCCCCTCTGAAGGTTCTGGGAGGGGCAACTGGTCCCAGTAAGGCCGCCCCATGGCTGAGAGAGGAGCAACGCCTCCAGCCAAGATGGCGGCGCCCGTGAGAAAGATGGCGGCGCCCACTGGGGGGAGGTGAAGGCCCCTGGTACCGCGAGGCTCCGCCCGCTGCGCCGGATTGGCTGGAAGAGCTGGGTTTTGGGGGGGAGGGGTGTGTTGTGCGGGGACACTTCCGGGAACAGCCGCCGCGTTCCGGTGAGACAGGGAGGGAGCGGGGAGGGGAGTGCGCTCCCGGGAAGAGCCGAGGCGTTCCGGAAAGAGCCGAGCGCGCTCCGGAGGCGGCCGAAGCTTTTCCGGAGGCCGCCGAGGGCCGCCCCCGCCGTGCGGTCGGAGGGACCCGGGGCTGCCGGGGGAGGAGCGGGCGGCGCTCGGCGCTGCCCGGACGGGCTCGGGGCGGGCCGGGCCGCATCGCGCCCCCCCGCCTGTCCGGAAGAACCCGAAGCGTTTCCGGAAGGAGCCGAAGCGGCGGGGGCAGACCCCGGAACGAGTCGGTTTTCTTCCGGAAAGAGCCGAAGCGCGTTCGGCGCCCGCCCGAGCCCGCTCCGGAAAGCCCCGAAGGGCTCCGACCCCCCCGCCCCTTCCCGGCAGCCCCGCAGCGGTTCCGGAAGTTGCCGAGCGGCGCCGGCCCCGCCGCCCCCCGCTGCCCCCGAGCCGCCGCCGCTCCCCGCTCCGGCTCCCGCTGCCGCCTGCGCCGCCGCCCGCCCCCTCCTCCCCGCCGGGGGGGGCCCCGCCCGGCTCCCGCCGCCGCCGGGCCCGGCCCGGCCCCCGCCCCCCGGCCCCGCGCGGCGCGGCCCGGCAGGATGATCAAGCTCTTCTCGCTGAAGCAGCAGAAGAAGGAGGAGGAATCGGCGGGCGGCACCAAGGGCACCAGCAAAAAGGCCTCGGCCGCCCAGCTCCGCATCCAGAAAGGTGACCGGCCCCGGGCCGCGGCGGCTCCCCCCGCCCCGCTCCTCCTTCCCCGGGACCCGCCGGGCCCGGCCCGGCCGCGGCGGCTGCGCTCGGGGAGGCCCAGCGGGGTGGAACGGGCCTGGCGGGGCCTGAGCGGGGGGACAGGAGGGTCCCAGTAAGGCCGCGGGGGGGGAACGTGCTGGTCCCAGTGTGCCCCTGGTGGGGGGCACAGGCTGGTCCCAGTAAGGCCCTGGGAGGGGGGAATGCACTGGTCCCAGTAGGGCCCCAGTGGGGGGCACAGGCTGGTCCCAGTAAGGCCCTGATGGGGGAACATACTGGTCCCAGTGAGGCTGGGCTGGGGGGCACGTGGGGTGAAGGTCAAGTGCCAGTGTGGCTCCGTGGGGCCAGGGGGTTACTGGTCCCAGTAGGGCCCCGCTGGGCCCGGGATGTCCCAGCCTGGAGGGTGGCCACGTTGCCCGTGTCCCCGTGTGTCACCGCGTCCCCCACGTGTCCCCCCCCCCCCCAGACATCAACGAGCTGAACCTGCCCAAGACGTGCGAGATCGACTTCTCCGACCAGGACGATCTCCTGCACTTCCGCCTCCTCATCTGCCCCGACGAGGTGGGGTCCCCCCGTCCCCCCCCGTCCCCTCGTCACCCTCTTGGGTCCCCCCATCCTGCCCCCGGGGTCCAGCGTCCCACCCTGGAGTCCCCTTTGTCGCCTCCTGTCCCCGTGTCTCCCCCTGGTTCTCCCTGTTTCCACCTGCCCCCTTCCCACCACTTTTGGGGTCCCCCCCATCCCAGCTGTATCCTCATGTCCCCCACTGGGGCCTCTCTGTCCCCTCAGAAGACCCTCGTGTCCCTTGGGGCTCCCCTGTGCCCTCCCCTTTCCCTCTGGGTCTTGCCCATTTCCCCACCCCCCCTTGTCCCCACGTGTCCCTTGGGGTCCCCCCCGGTGTCCTCCCTCCCCGTGTCCCATGTGTCCCCCCACTGTCCCCACCCCTGGTGATGTCTGTCTCTCCCACAGGGCTTCTACAAGGGAGGGAAATTCGTCTTCAGTTTTAAGGTCAGTCCTGCACCAGGGGGAATCCCGTGGCCACCAACACCCATCCTGGGGCCACCAAGATGGGACCAATGGCCACGGGGCTGCTCCAGGGGCTGGGGGTGGCCACTAAGGTGGGACCTGTGGCCACAAGGGTGGGACCCATAGTCATGAGCTTGTCCTAGGGGTGCGAGCAGTAGGTAGGTGGCCACTGAAACCTGACCTGTGGCAACCAGAAGATGACCAATCATAGCTTGTGGCCACCATATGGGTTGGGACAGGGACCCGAGGTTGGTGGCCACCAAGGTGTGAGCAGTAGCCAAGTGTCTACCCTGTGGGTTAAGGTAGGGGCTGGTGGCCACCAAGACGTGATGAGTGGCCATGTGTGTGCTCTGTATATTGGAGGTGGGGCGGGGGGATTTGGTGGCCACCAAGATGTGACCGAGCCACGTGTCCACCTCTGTGGGTTAACGATGGGACCTGGGGGTTAGTGGCCACTAAGATGTGATCATTGGCTCCGTCTGCTGTGTGTTTTGGGGTAGGGACAAGAAACTGGCGGCCACCAAGATGTGGCCTGTGGTCACCAAGAGGTGACAAGCAGTCCCATGTCCCCACTGCAGATTAGGGGCAGGGTCCAGGGGCTGGTGGCCACCACTGTGAGACCAGTGACTACCACGACTAGGAATCAGATGTCCACATTGTGGGTTGGGATAGGGGCTGGTGGCCACCAAGATGTGGCGAGTGGCCATGGAGGGGGCTGAGCCGTGACACTATGCCCGCTCCCACCCCCAGGTCGGCCAGGGCTACCCCCACGACCCACCGAAGGTGAAGTGTGAGACGATGGTTTATCACCCCAACATCGACCTGGAGGGCAACGTCTGCCTCAACATCCTCAGGTGGGCCACTGCCCCACCCGGGGTGGCCACTGCCCCACCGGGGGTGGCCACAGCTGGATCTGGGTCCCCATCTGCCCCTGGGACCCACCAGGGTGGGACAAAGAGGCAAACGGTTGCCCCATGCACCTTGAGTGTGGGCACAGGGTGGCCACGGTCACCTCGAGGTGGCCACGGCCACCCCCATGGTGGCCCCCGTGTCCCCGCTGATGCCCGGCTCTGTCCCCAGAGAGGACTGGAAGCCCGTCCTGACGATAAACTCCATCATCTACGGCCTGCAGTACCTCTTCCTGGTGAGTCCCGCTGGGGCACGCACGCGCCTGGGGGTGGAGGCCCCATTGTGGCTCTGGGGTGGCCCTTGGGTGGCACCTGGTGGCCCTGGGACACCTTTTGGGTCACCTGGCGATGCTGGGTCACCCCAAAGGGGCTCCTGGTGACACCCTGAGGTGGCCCCTGGTGGCCCTGGGACACCCCCTGAGAACATTCGGTCACTTTGTGGGGACATTGGGTGGTTCTGGGCCATCCCAGGGTGTCCCCAACCCCACATACTGCCCCCCCTTGATACCCCAATGGGGGGGATAAGGGGGCAGTTCCCTGCCCTGGGGTGTATTAAGGGGGGTTTGGGGGGTATCAAAGGGTATATGGGGGGGGTTGAAGGGTGTGTGGGGGGTGTCGGGGGTATTGGGGGGACACCAAGGGCAGTTATTGGGGGGTTAATTAGTGCTGGGGGGTATTGGGGTCCTCTGGGGGGGCGTTAGGGTGTCCCGGGGGGGTGGCATTAAGGAGCCCCAGGGGGTACCAGGGGGCTGGTAAGGAGGAGCCCCCCTGCCCCACAAATTGGGGGGGGCATTGGGGGGGTCCCTGTGAGCGCTGGGGGGTGTTAAGGAGCTGCAAAGGGGGTATTGGGGGCAGTGAGGAATCCTGGGGAGTGCTGGGGGTCGTTACAGGGTGTGGGGGGGCAACAGGGAATCCCAGGGGTGTTGGGGAGGGGCATTAAGGGGTATGGGGGGGCAATAGGGAGTCCTAGGGGGGGGCATTGAAGAATATGGGGGGCCATAAGGAGTTCCAAAGGTTTTGGGGGGCATTAAGGAATTGGGGGGGCAGTAGGATTCCCAGGGGCTAAGGGGGGCGCATGGAGGAGTTGGGGGGCACTAAGGATTCTCGGGAAGTTTTGGGGGGGCCCCAGGTATGGGGGGGGGCCCATTAGGGACACAAGGACCCCCCCCTTCCCCATCCTGCGGTAGTCCCTACCGCTCCCCGGTCTGCAGGGGGGGTAACAGATGACGGGGTGCTTGAAGGATTAAGGGGGGGTCGGAAGCACCATGACGCCCCCCAGTAATAAATTGGCCCCCCCCCTTTTTTTTCGCAGGAGCCGAACCCCGAGGACCCCCTGAACAAGGAGGCGGCCGAGGTGCTGCAGAGCAACCGGCGCCTCTTCGAGCAGAACGTGCAGCGCTCCCTGCGCGGGGGCTACGTGGGGGCCACCTACTTCGAGCGCTGCCTCAAGTAGCCCCCCCCGCCCCCCCCCAGCCCCTTCACACCCCCCAAACCCCCCCTGCCCCGCCCCCTCCCCGCCCCCCCCTATTTATTGCCCCCCCGGGGGCGGGGGGGGCTCCCCCCTTCTCTTTTCTCTGCCCCCCCCCCCCCCCCCCCCCCACGCTGCTCTCGTGGGTGATTAAAGGGCGACGGTCATGAGCGGTGGAGGGACCCCCCCCTCGTTGCTGGTTATTGGGGGGGTCTTACTGGTTAAACTGGGATGGGGGGGGGGCGGGGGCAGTTGGGCCCAGTTTCCTGCTCCAGGGAGCTCGGTGTGCCCAGTTACCAGTCTCGTGGTTCCCAGTATACCCAGTTGCCTGCCCCAGGGCTCCCAGGATGCCCAGTCCCTAATCCCAGTGTGCCCAGTATGGCCAGTTCCCTGTCCCAGCACTCCCAGTATAGCTGGTTCCCAATCCCAGTCTGCCCAGTTCCCTGCTGCAGGGCTCCCAGTATACTTGTTTCCCTGTCCCACAGCTCCCAGTGTGCCCAGTATATGCACCTTCTGGTCTGAGGGCTCCCAGTACGCACAGTTCCCTCTGTCCCAGTGCCCCCCAGTGCCTCCCAGCTGGCCCAGTCTCCCCTGACCCAGTGTCTCCCAGTGCTCCCAGTCTGCTCCAGTTTTCTCCCAGCACATCCGGTGCTTCCCAGTAAAGCCCCATCTCATCCCAGTGCCTCCGAGTATGTTCTCTGGCTCCCTGGGTGCCCCACTTCCCTGTCCCAGTGGCCCCAGTATGTTCCAGCTGGAGTGTTGTGCAGCAGTTCCTCTCCACCAGTGTGACCCAGTGTCCCAGTTCCCCGCCAGGTTTTTCTGATGGCCTTCCCAGTTTATCCCAGTCACTCCCAGTATGCTCCTGTGTCCAGTCCAGTATGTCCCAGTCTGTCCCAGTACATCCACGCCGCCAGGGGCCGCCCTCGCTCCGGGGGCGCCTCTCTGGCTGTCCCCGCTCGCTGATTGACGGCCGAGTGGGCGGGGCTGTGATGTCGCTCGTCACGTGATTGACGCCGGGTGACGTCAGGAAGTTTGCGGAAGTGCGCGGGAGAGCCCGGGAGGCGCGGAAGGATCGGGGTGAGGGGCCGGGACAGGCCGCCGGGGCCACGGAGAGCGGGCGGGGGGACAGAGGGACCCGCACCGGCAGCCATAGGGTCGGGGGAGCGGGCTGGAGGGGCCTGGTACCGGGGAACCATAGAGCGGGGGGTGGGGACTGAGGGGGCTCGGTACCGGGGATCATAGAGCTGAGGGGGGTGGGATAGAGGGGCCCGGTACGGGGCGGGTCACAGAGCCACGGTGCGGTCTAGAGGGGCCCGGTACCGGTATTACATAGAGAGGAACGGGCTAGAGCGGCCGGTACCGGGGTGACATGGGGGAGTGAGCGAGGCCCGGGGCCATAGAGAGGCCTCCGGACCTCCAGGGCGGCTAGAAGGGACTCTCGGGGAGGGGCCGCCGTCGGGCTGGGGGCGACCATAGAGTCATGGGTCCTCCGAGGTGGGAGGGGCCTCCGAGACCATAGAGAGCGGCCTGCGCCGTGCAGAAGGCCCGGGAGGGCGCTCTAGGCCTGCACCATAGAGTCGGGAGGACTCGAGAGGAGACGAACCCGCGAGGAAGGGGGCGGGGCTGGGCGCATCTTCCCACCCGGCGATTGGCAGAGCATCCTGTTGCCATCGCGAGGGGGCGGGGCCTGGGGGTAAATCAGCTGCTGGGGGGGGTTTGGGGGCAGCTGGGCCCGGGGCGGGTAAGAAACGCCCCTGGGGGGTGTCAGCAGGTTGGGGGTGACGGGTGCTCTGGGACAGACCCCACATGGCGCCATGATGTGTGTCCCCCCCACGCCCCATCCCTGTCCCCCTCTTCGTGTCCCCCCACGTCTCCATTTACCCTCCTGTGTTCCTTGTCCCCTGCCGTGTTCCCCCCATTTCCTCCTGTCCCCTCTGTCCCCCCATCCGTGTCCCCTCGTCTCCGTGTCCCCCCCCATGTTCATGGTCCCTTTGTCCTTCTGTGTCCCTCGTGTCCACGTCTCCCATGACCGTAACCCCCTGTCCCTCCATGTCCCCAATGTCTGTGTACCCCAATATTCACCCCCCCCATGTCTGGGCCTTCCTGTCTATGCCCCGTCCGTGTCCCCGATGTCCGTGTCCCGCCCGTCCCTGTCCCCAGGTGCTGCTGCCACCATGGACCTGCTGTTTGGGCGCCGGAAGACGCCAGAGGAGCTGCTGCGGCAGAACCAGCGGGCTCTGGCCCGCGCCATGAGGGAGCTCGACCGCGAGCGCCAGAAGCTCGAGGCGCAGGAGAAGAAGATCATCGTCGACATCAAGAAAATGGCCAAGCAGGGCCAGATGGTGAGGGGACACCAACAGGGACACGGAGGGGATGTGGACGACACCAGGAGAATACAGAGGGGACCAGGGACATGGAGGGGACCAGGGGATGCAGAGGGCTCCAGGGGACTGTAGTGGGGACCAGAGTTGATGGTGGAGACTGAGGCACTTGGGGGGGACCATGGTGGGGGCAGGAGAATGCAGAGGGGACGTGGAGACATGGTGGGGACAGCGGGACATGGAGGGGACCAGGGGACACGGGGGGGATCCAGGTCTCTTGGAAGGAACCGTGGTGGGGACATGGAGGGGATTGAGACACCTGGGGGGACCGGGGAAGCGTGGTTGGACCGGGGGACGTGGAGGGTTCCTAGGGGACAGTGGTGGGACTGGGGGACCACAGTGGTGACCAGGAGACTGTGGAGGGGACTTGAATGCTGGGGGGAGCCCGACGACCGTGACGGGACTGGGGGATGTGGCAGGGACATGAGCGGTTGGAGAGAACCAGGGGACATGGTGGGGAGTGGAGGGGGACCATGGAAGTCCCCAGGTGACCACGGTGGATACAAGGGGACCAGGAGACTGTTGAGATGGTGGCGGGGATCATGGTGGGCCCTGGGGGACACAGAGGGGTCCCTAGAGATCCCCCAGACCTCTTGGGGACCTCACGGCCACTCGATGTTCCTCCCCGGCCTTCAGGACGCGGTGAAGATTATGGCGAAGGACCTGGTGCGGACGCGGCGCTACGTGAAGAAGTTCATCACCATGAGGGCCAACGTTCAGGCCGTGTCCCTCAAGATCCAGACTCTCAAGTCCAACAACTCCATGGCCCAGGCCATGAAGGGCGTCACCAAGGCCATGGCCACCATGAATCGGCAGGTGGGTGCCCGTGGGGATGTCCCTAAGGCCATGGCCACTGTGAGATGCTCGTGGGGATGTTTCCAAGGTTGTGATCACTGTGAGGTGCCCTGGGGTGGCCATGGGGATGCCCTTGAGAATGTGGCCACCGTGACCTGCCCTGCAGCGAGGACATCCCAAGGACTGTGGCCACCACAAGCTGCCCCGGGGGTGACCCTCAAGGCTGCAGCCATCACAGGTTGCCCTGGGCTGCCCATGAAGATGTCCCCAAGACCATGGCTACTGCCAGCTGCTGCAGGGGGACGTCCCTGTGTCCACGGCCACCACCAGCTGCTTGCGGTGGCCTGAGGATGGCTGTGAGACTGTGGTAACCATGAGCTGTATCAGGGGATGTGCCCAAGGCCATGGCCACCAGAAACCACTCAAGGCGGGCATGGGCACATCCCCAAGACCGCAGCCACCACAAGGCACCTGAGATGGCCACGGGGACACACCCAAGGCTGCAACTGCCGTGAATGGCCCAATGTGGCCACGGGGACATCCCCGTGTCCCTGTGTGCCACGTGCCGTGTTCCTGTGTCCCCCCTCCAGCTGAAGTTGCCCCAGATCCAGAAAATTATGATGGAATTTGAGAAGCAGGCGGAGATCATGGACATGAAAGAGGAGCTGATGAACGACGCCATTGATGACGCCATGGGGGACGAGGACGATGAGGAGGAGAGGTGGGGGATGGGGACGCTGGGGTGGGGGTGCGAGAAGGGGACGTGGTGGGGTGGGGACATGAGGGGACAGAGACGTGGGGACATCGGGGTCACAGAGAGGGGGGTTTGGGGAGCGGGGACGTGGGGACACGGTGAGCACGAGGGGACGATGGGGACACGTGGGGATGTTCTGGGTGGGCTGGGGGGGTGTGGGGACGGGGATGGGGGGAAGGTTGAGGACACCCTGGGTGGGGACACTGGGGGGGTCCCGGTGTCACCCCTGACCCCCCTTGTCCCCCGCAGCGACGCGGTGGTGTCACAGGTGCTGGACGAGCTGGGGCTGAACCTCACCGACGAGCTGGCCAGTGAGCGGGTGCTGGGGCGGGGGGGCACCGGGGGGGCGACTGAACATCTGGGGGCATTTGGGGGGATTGAAGGGGCCCTGAGGGGCACTGGGGAGCCGGGGGGGGGGCGTTTTTGGGATAGGGGGTGTTTGAGGGGTCTGGGGGGGCGGCGGGGGGGAAATGGGCGGGAGATACAAGTCTGGGGGAATTTGGGGGGGGGGAGGGTGGTTAAGGGGCGTTTGGGGGGGTTTAAGGGGCCTGGGGGGGCATCGTGGAGGGCACAGGGGTATGTGGGGGCTGGGGGGTATTTCAGGGGCCTGGGGGGGTGGAGGGTGGCGGCACCCTGACCTCTGCCCTTTGCCCCCAGCTCTGCCCCCGCCAGGGGGGTCGCTGGCAGCGGGGGAGGGGCGGGCGCCCGAGGCCGCGGCCGCTCTGGCTGACGCCGACGCCGACCTGGAGGAGCGGCTGAAGAACCTGCGCCGGGACTGACCCCGCAGCCGGCTGCCACGCCCTGCGGTGACCTCTGACCCCGTGCGACCCCCAGGGACCTCTGACCCCATGTGACCCACGGTGACCTCTGACCCCGTGTGACCCGTGGTGACCTCTGACCCCGTGTGACTTGCCGACCCCGCAGTGACTCTGACCTTGACCGGCCGCCCCCTCCCCCGCGCGGTTTCTTGGTGACTCTGGCCCTTAGGGCTGACCCTTGACCTCTGGTGACCTGTGACCTCTCTGGGGCTGACCCCAGTGACCTTTCACCCTGCCCCACCCTCCCTGGGCTGGGAGGAGCATCGCAGACACACTACAGGACCTGGTCTCCCCCCAGGGCTATTTGCCCCCCCTGGCATTATTTGCCCCTTTTCCTGGGTTATTGACTCTTTCTTGGGGCATTTCCCCCCCCAGGAGCTCTTTGCCCCCCCCGGGAGCTCTTTGCCCCCCCCCCAGGAGCTCTTTGCCTCCATCTTCCCGTGATTTGCCCCCTCTTGGGGTATTTGCACTCCCTCCCCCCGGGTATTTGCCCCTCTGGGGGGTATTTCCCCCCCCCAGGGCGGTTGATCCGGGGCAATAAAGGCCGCACGTTGGTACCTGCTCCTCCCCCCGGCTGGTTCCTGGGGGGTGTCCAGTGCCACCCAGTAAGGGACTGGGAGCACTGGGGAGGGGTTGGGGGGTGGGGGTGGGGGTCGCTGGGGGGGTGGGGGTGGGGGTGGGGGGAGGGCCCGGACTCCCGGGTCCTTTTTGGGGGGCGGGGGGGGGGTCAGTTTGGGGTCCCGGACACCCGGGTTCCTCCCCAGTTTGGGGACTGGTTTGGGGTTCTGGATACTGGGGGGGGGGCTGGTTTGGGGCCCCGGACCCCCGGGTGCCTCCTGGCTGCCTCCCCCCCACCGAGCCTTGGTTCGACGCCAAACCGCTGGACGTCCCATTTCTGCGCTAAAAAACGGCATTTTGGGGCAGATGAGAAAACACCGCATGCGCACGGCAGCCACCTCCCCCTTTTGGGGCAAAATCTCCCCAAACCGCTGTGTCCTCGCTGCAGAAACTTCCCTTTCTTGGGGAAAGTCCCCAAATTCAGCACCCGTGTGAATTCTGGGTCTGTTCACTGATGTTTTTGTGTCCGAGCCGTGGGTGATCTGAGTTGGTTCTAATTTGCTTTGATTTGCAGGTTTGAAGCAGAAAATGTAGATTATTTTTTTTAGCATGGGGAAAAATAGGGATTTATGTGATTTTTGCATAAGTACGGATTTCTGAGCAGCGTTCTGGGGCGAGAGGAACCGCTTTGGGTAGGTGAAACCTCCCGGCCGCCTGGCGATGGGTGTTCGTGCCACTCGTGGATGCTTTTGAGTATCAATAACACATTTTTTTTGTGTTAAAAAACCCCACAACACCACAATGCTAAATTTCTGCAAAAAGCGGAACAACTCAAAATTTCTAGTAGCAGTCAGCATCTTTTGGGTTTTCTTCGGTTTTTTTTTTCTCGCATTTATTCACACTTCTCTTTTCTGCTCAGACTTCAGCATTTCCCAGAGTTTGTGTGGCCCCGGGCGAGCTCAAGCTGCACTGGAAAACCCCACTGTGGTCTAGAAGTGACCCAAAAAGGACCGAAAACACCCCAAAAAAGGGATTTCCGTCAGAGCGGGAGCAGAGGCGAGGTAGGGAGCGCGGTGGGAGCCAGCAAATAGCGGGCGAGCGCCGGCGGGGTCTGCACTGAGCCCACGGCTCGCGGACAAAGCACCCAGCAGGACCCAAAACGGTCAGTTTTAGCCCCAAAATGTGGAGCTGGGCGTTCGGGAGGAGGAGCGAGCGCCTGTCCCCTGCGAGGACGGGACCATCGGGGCTGGTTTCCCGGGTCGGGAGGAGGATGTGGCCGTGGGGCTGCGGAAGTTAATACGTTTCTTTATTAAAAATACGTATTTAAATTTCAGCCTCCGGAGGCGGCGAGCGGGATGCCAGTGTGCGAGGTACGGCGCTTCGCGGGCAGGGGCTTGGGTTATTTGGGGGATTTTTAACCTCTTCAGGGTAAAAAAGGGATGCTTCCTGTCTCCCAGAGAATAATTAGTTAAAAAATTAAAAGAAATAAAATTTTAAAACGGTTATTATGAGCACGTTCTGTGTTGCGTTTCCCAGCCTCTCCCCCTTCCCCACCTTCCTCCCCTGCGCTGGTTAAAAATTAAAGCCACATCAATACAACCAGGCGGGATTTCACCCCAAAAATCAGACGGACAAAGGGACGTGGGGAAACGACCCGGCTCCTGGCCAGGACCCTCCGTTGTGGCACAGGATGGTGAGAGGGTGAATGGTGAGAGGGTGACACCCCCCCCGGTCTTCCCCACAGCTCTTCCTCGCCGCCACCCTCCTCTTCCTCGCGGGAGCAGGCAGCGGGGCCGATGGAGCAGCCGAAGGCCGGACGGTGGGAGCGAGGGGAAGGGGCCGTGCGCCCCCCCGGGGTGAGTCCCGCCCTCAGGGTGACCTTGACCAGCTGCTGGGGGGCTGGAACGGGAGAAAATCAGACAAAAAGCTGCTGGGTTGAGGTAGAGTCGGGGAGATCGTGTCCCCGTTACCACTGTGGGCAAAACTCACCGCGGGGGAGATTTATTAAATTTATTGGTGATTTAAAACCGAGCGGGATGGTGAGAACCAGACCCGGAACCCCCCCAGCCTCAGCCTCACCCCCGATTCTTACACCTTCTGCCCCCCCGCACGGCGCAGGGGGAGGGGGGCTGCGGCTGTGGAGTGAATCCCAGAGTCACGGGAGGGTTTGGGCAGGGAGGGACCTTGAACCCACCCAGTGCCACCCCCTGCCCCGGGCAGGGCCACCTTCCACTAGCCCGGGTTGCCCAAAGCCCCGTCCAACCTGGCCTTGAACCCTTCCAGGGAGGGGGCGGCCACAGCTTCTCTGGGCAACCTGTGCCAGGGCCTCACCCCCCTCACAGGGGAGAATTTCTGCCTTAGATCTCATCTAAATCTCCCCTTTTTCAGTTTTTTTCACCCCTTTTTTTCAGGGGTGGGTCTCCGCCCGATGTTCCTCCAGCCCCTTTGAGCTGGTGGGGCAGGATGGAGCCATCTCATTTCACCAAAATCCCCCATTTCCGCCCCCCAGGCGCCAGCTGGAGCTCTCCCCGGAGGAAGCGAGACGAGGAGCCACCTTCGTACCTGAAGTGGGTGACTTTCGAAGGCGAGCTGCCCGCCGATGCCATCTCCAGCTGGAACAACTACACCAAGAGGATGGAGTACGTCTGCTCGACGGAGAAGCTCGGCTGCAACACCGGTGCCTACATCCCCGAGCGCGGCCCCTTCTGCTTCTTCCCGTACGGAGAACGGGAGCGGAACAGCCACAGCTTCAAGGTGCTGGTCAACGTGGGAGACTTCGAGGCATTGGACTGGGTGGATGACTCCTTCGGCAGCGTGCCTGAAAACGCCGTGGAGGGCTGCCCATCCATCGATGTCTTCATCGGGAGGAACCACTACGGCCTGGGCAAGATCTCCAAAGTGCAGAGGGCTGCCTTCATGATGGTGGATGGTCAGGAGGTTTGGTACAAGTGGTACCAAGTCTTGGTGGTCAAGAAGGGCCCAGCAGACGTCACCATCTCCGACGTCCGCTACAACATGAGCGGGGCGGTGGAGCACGGGGAGGACGTCACCCTGACGAAGACCACGGTGAGGAACGAGGGCTGCCGAGCGCTGAGCAGAGCGGCCACCTTGGAGGAGGTCACTGAGGTGGAGAACGACTGGGAGGTGGACCAGAGGGTCTTCGCCACCATCCACGGGGTGTTGCGAGCCGCCCTCTTGACCTTCACTGGGACGGGCTGGGAGGTCACCGACGTCACCAGCGTCCCCTGGGTGGGGGCAGCCAGCACCAGCAAGTACGTTGTCCAGACCCACGTGGCAGAGGAGGAGGTGCGGCCCCGGACGGCGTGTGTGGTGGCCCTGCAGGGACGCCGGTCGGGCGTCCGCGTCCCCTTCTCCGCTCAGCTGACCCGTGACTTTGGCGGTGGCCACCTGCACCGCGTGGCCGTGACGGGGTGGGCTCGTGGCCGGGCGGTGGGGGGTGTCCGGGCCAGCGTCAAGCAGTGCTGGCCCATCGCCGAGGCTGCGCCGTGCCGGGCGTAGGGGACACGCAGGCCTTTCGGTGCCTCTGGCACCTTCCACGGTGGCACGGAGAACGCAGTGCCACGTGGCTTTTTGCAGTCTGCTTGCTTCTGTTTTTCTTTTTTCCCTCCCCAAATAACTACCATCTCACCCCAAATTAGGATGGCAGGAACTTGGAATGCAGAAAAATGCTTTTTTTTTTTTTTTTTGGCCTTCCATATTTTTCGTTTTCATGGCATAACCTTCATCCCTCTCTGAAACAACATGGAATGCTGAAAAATGTGGGGTTTTCAGTCTTTATTTTCTATTTCCTCCAAAATAACCTCCATCTCCCCTCAAAAAGACACAGCAAGTGTGGAATACCGAAAAACGCTGCTTTTACAGCCTGTATTTTCTGTTTTTTTTCCCCAATAATCTCCATCTCTCCCTGAAACAGGATGGCACCAGCGCAGGATGCAGACAAATCCATTTAGGGTCCCTATTTTTCCTTTTTTCTGCCATAACTTTCATCAGGCGCCTCTCTCCGGCCCGGCAGAGCAGCCGCCCGTGGAGGAACCTCTCTGCTGCGTGGACACAGATTCCTGCCGTGCCGCCCGTGTTGCCTTTTCCTCGCGTTTCATGAAAAACGCTGCAGAGCAAACAGATTCAGGTGTGTGGTTCCTTAGAACACTCCCCAAAAAGTAATTTTAGACGCAAAAGTGTGAGGAAAAAGGAAAAAAAAGCCAAAATAAGGGATGCAAAGGCAAGGACGTGTCGCAGGGTGCCGGAGGGGGGGGCGGTGTCCTCGGAGGACGCTCAGGGGGTGGCATCATCGCGGGGTGAGGGGGGCCCAAAGCCGCCCCCCGGCGCCCAAGGGGTTAACCCCGTCCTCGACCCCCCCCCCCTTCCCGCCAAGGCAGGAGCGACAGCGGAACCGGCCAATCGGGGCGCGGGTAGAGCGGGCGCCCCGCCCACTCGGGGCAGAGAAGTGGGGGAAGAGGCTTCCTGGAGGGTTGGGGGGGGCAGGAGGACTTTGGGGGGGTCCTGGGGGCTGGGAAGGGCAGAGACTTGGGGAGCCCCCAGACTGCGGGGGGGGTGCGTGTGTGCAGTGCACTGCAAAGCACCGCACCGCCCTGCACCCCCCCGCACCGCACTTACTGCAAGCGCTGCAGCGCGCAGGATGCGCCGGGTTGCAAACGCGCAGCGCGGCGCCACAGCGCAAACCCTGCGCGGCATTTTGCGCACCGCGCTGCGCCGCACGGCCAGCACGGGGCTGCGGGGAAGGGGGGAGGCAGCGTGCGGAGCGCTGCAACGCAAAACGCAAACGCGAGCGCAACGCGCGGTGCGAGGCTGCGCCCGGGGCGGGGCAGCGGCGCTGCGGGAACCGCCGCAGCTGCAGCGCGGCAGTCCCGGCGCGGCGCAGGGTGTCAGGCGCAGGCGCAACCCCCCCGCGGCGCGCAGCCGGCCCCGCGCCCCCCCTCCCCGGAGCTCCGCCCCGCGCCCGGCTGCAACCTCCCTTAACGCTTTCACCCCTCAAGAAAAAAAAACCCAAAGCAGCGCAGAGATGGGGGTAAAACCATCGTTACAGCAAAGGCGGGGCAAAAATCGCGGGGGTGAACTGGCCGGGGGAGGGAAGCAGAGGCGCGAAGCGCTGCCCGGGCCGCCCCGGCACCCGCGTCCAGCCCTGGGCCCCCGCGCCAGCGGCCGGTGAGGTAGGTCGGTCTCTGAAGTTTAAGGCCCGGCACACGGGGTGGGAGGGGACGGCGCTCACTGCTATGAATAAATACCAAAAAGGGGGGAAAAAAGGCAAATTGCAACTAGAGATGCTGGACTGGAGGGGAGGATGGGGCGTCCCAGCGGCGGGGTTGGGGTGAGGGGAGGTGGGTGTGCCCAGAGGAGATGGGTAAAGGACCAGGGAGCCACCAGGCTCTTGGGGGACACCAGCCATCGGTTCCTCTTCATCCCTGTCTGTGTTGCGTCTCCTCCGGGAGCAGGTGGCCACGTCCTGGCACCACCAGGCTCACGGGGACATCAATCATCAGCTCTTCATCCCCAGCTGTGTTACACCTCTGGGACGCAGCGTCCTGGACCCCCCAGGCTCGTGGGGGCCATCAGTCATCAGCTCGTCTTCATCCCCACCCATGTCGCATCCTTGGGACCAGTGAGCCAAGTCCTGGAGCCACTGGGCACGTGGGGGACATCAAGCACCAGCTCATCGACCCCCATCCACGTTGCATCTCCTCCGGGCAAACCAGTCCACCCACAGTGGCCGCATGGCACCGGCCGGCAAGGAAACCACCACCGGCCACCCAGGGCATCCGCCATCTCCACCCCACCCGCCCAGCCTCAACCATCCCCCCGTGGTGGCCACCCCTCACCACCTCCTCATCTTCCCCGTCACCAAACCCCATCACTTGTCCCTGGTGGCCGCCCGGGCGTGGATGCGCGTGTGCCGGGCCAGGGAGGACTTGTTGCTGAAACTCTTCCCGCAGTGGGGACAGGGAAAAGGTCTCTCGCCCGTGTGCGAGCGCTCGTGCACCGTCAGGTCCGCCAAGTACTTGAAGCTCTTGCCGCAGGCACTGCAGGGGTAGGGCCGCTCCTCTGTGTGGCTCCGCTGGTGCATGGTGAGGTTGGACTGTTGGCTGAAGCGTTTGCCGCAGGCGGCGCAGGGGTAGGGTCGCTCACCCGTGTGCGACCGTTGGTGCTTGTTGAGGTCCGATGGGTTGGTGAAGGTCTTGCCGCAGGAGCCGCAGGCGTAGGGACGCTCGCCCGTGTGGAGCCGTTGGTGGGTGGTGAGGGTGGAGAGGTGGCCAAAGCTCTTGCCGCAAGCCCCGCAGGCGTAGGGCTTCACTCCCGTGTGGGTTCGCTGGTGGGTCTTCAGGTGGGTCAACCGGCCGAAGCTCTTGCCGCACTCGCTGCAGGGGTATGGACGGTCCTTCCCCTGCGCCGACAGCTCCCGCTTCACCCAGGGCTTCTCCGGGCTCCTGGCATCCTCCACCGGTCCAGGTGGACCTTGGGTGAGGGGCTGTAGGAAGGTGGTGGGATCCTGTGGGATCTGTCGCCGGTGGTTCCCTCTCCGGGCAGGGGTCCCGGCTGTTGGGACACCCTGGAGGGTGCTGGGTGGGTGTGGGCGGTCTTGCCGTTGTAAAATGGACACCTCTGGGTCTCTGCTCGCTGTGGTGGGACCTGCGGGGGGAAGGAGAACACGCTTCATGGGTTGGTTCTCAACGGAAGACACCACCCTTCTCTGACCCCACTGCCCTTGATCTCCTCCAGCAATGGTGGAGATGGTCAAGCTCCCACCGTTGAGCAAAACCCCAAATCTGTCCCTGGGTGGCCATCGGGCCATGCCAGGAGAGGGAAGAAGTTGAAGCCACCCCAGTGGAGGAGCCTAGCCAGCTCAAGGAGCAAGAATGGCTGCAGGAGGACTCGGAGAGGAGCCCACCATCCTCCAGCGCCTGTTCCTGGTACACCACGACACCTTAAAGCAGTGCTTCCAGCAGCACCGGGAAGGAGAAGATGATGGTGGAGGAAAGGAACGAGATTTTGGGGCTCACGATTTCCAGAAGACAAACGGGGAGAACAAGAGCTCTCTACGGACGCTCCTGATCTTCACTCCAAGATCTCCATCCTTCTCCAACCTCTCTGCAACTCAGAACACGGCCATCTTCCAGCTTCCCACACTGGTGCGGACATCTCTGATAGGTCTCCTAGCACTTCTCCTCGCTTCCGTTTGGCTTTTGAGCCCAAGGAGACCTTTCTTCTCCCACCGCACAGGGCTCAAGATCACAGGTGGTGGCATCATCACAGAAGTCTCCATCTGGAGCCTTCCTGGGGTCACATCTTTCTCCTTCCTCAACACCCCAAGAGTTTTCCCAGCACCAGGACCTCATTTCCGACCCTTTTCCCCCTTCGCTCTCACACATCCTCCACCAAGAGCAACACAACCACCCCAAAAAAGAGCAATGACACCATGGGAACATCCGTGGGGAGGACCAGACCGGACCACACCCTTTGCAGGAGACACCCCACCACCCCTGAGCCCCACTCCCTCCCACAGCAGCTTCTTCGACCCTTTTTTTTTCGGTGGGAGGCGAAGGGTCTGCTTCCTTGAGCCCATTACCTGCTTCCTGCAGGCGCCGCTCCTCTTCCTCGGGGACAAACTTGACCTTGCCCCGGGCCACCTCCTCCCGCCAGTTGTCCCCGGAGGGGAGCTGGGACAACTCCGATGGGTGGCTTGGTGGGTCCCCAGCCACTTCGGGGTCCTCCACGTCCCCTGGGGCCACCTCCTCTACCTTCACGCGCACCGTCACCTGCGGGACCCAAGGAGCACCCAGGGGCTGCGGAGGGGAGTTGGGTGCCCAGGGACCCCCCCCCCAACCTCCTGCCTCTCCAGGGTCAGTTCTGGGGGTGTCCCATGGGAATGAGCTCGGAAGCAATGCTGGGGGAGGGGGGTTGTACCCGGTTTTGGGGTGGCAGGAGGGTGGCAGCTCCTTGCAAACCCCCGCCCGGGGCAGGAATCGGCCGCCGCTCTCACCTGCTGCTCCCAGACCCCGCCGGGATCCCCCTGTCCCAGCTGGAAGCTCTCAGCCAAGGCGACGGCCTGGGCGCAGGATTCGGGGTGTCGCACCCAGACCCAGCTCTGGATTTCCTCGGGGAGGATGCTGAGGAATTGCTCCAGCACCAGCAGCTCCATGATCTGCTCCTTGCTCCGCACCTCCGGCCGCAACCAGCCCTGCGACAGCTCCCGCAGCCGCCGACAAACGTCCCGCGGCCCCGCCGCCTCCTGGTACCGGAACTGCCGGAACCGCAACCGCCGCAGCTCGGTCCCGGCGCCGCCGCCGTGCAGCGCCGGCACCCGCCGCCGCGCCCGCTCCCCCCGCGGCCAGCGGCGCCGCTCGGCCACTCGCTCCGAGGACACGGCGGCCCCCGCCGCGTCCTCCTCCGGGCACGGCGAGGGGGGGCGAGGGGCCGCGGGACGCCGGCGGCCCCGCTCCGGCTGCAGCCGCCAACGGGGTCGCGTCGTCGGGGTCTCCATGTTGCTCCCTCGGGGCTGTTTGCGTCCCCCCAAATCTCCGGAGGTGGGTGGGCTCTGCGGGGGGGCAGCAGGGCACGGCTTTGCAGAGACGCCCCCACCGCTCCCGGAGAACCATACAATGTGCTCCCCCCAACCCTCAGCTTGCAACGACCCCCGAGGTTTTGCAGCGTGCCCCCCGCCCCCTTGCAAGAGCTCTGCCCCAGCCCCCCAGCTTTGCAAATCCCCCCCCCCAACATCCAACACCCCTACCCGCCCCCCCCCCCGAGCTTTCAAAGCCCCCAGGCTCTTGCAAAGCCCCCGGGTATAGCAACGTGTCTCCCCCCCCGAGGCGACTCCAAGTCTTGCAGAAGTCCCACAATCTTGTAATGCCACGTCCCCCCCGCGCCCCCCCAGCTTATTTCCCTCCCTCCCGGACTATGCAATATCGCCCCCCGAGGCCCAGCGTCCTTGCAGTATGCCCCCCGCGGCCCAGACCCCCCAGCTTTGCAAACTGCCCCCAGCACCACATAATACGCCCCCCCCCCCGGCCTTTGGAAAGGCCCCCAGGCCTTGCAATATGCCCCCCCCCCCCGCCCCTTGCAAAGCCCCGGGAAGCTCACAAAGACTCCCCCAGCCTTGCAACCCCCCCCCCCCCAAACCATGCAACACGGCCCCCCCCATCACCCAGTTTACAAAGCCCCCAGACCCTTGCAATACGCCCCCCCCGCCCCAAACCTTGCAAAGCCCCCTCCCTCAAGCCTTGCAAAAGCTCCCGGAACCCTGAAGCCCCCCCCTCCGCGGCCTTAACCCCCCCCCAGGCTCGTGCAAAGCCCCCCCACGGGCCTTGCCATGTGGCCCCCCCGCCACCCCTTCCCCTTTGCAGAAGCTCCGGGAGCTTTGCAACCGCCCCCCCCCGGACCATGCAAAGAAAGACCCCCCCCCCGCCTTGCAACCCGTCCCCCCCACCGTTGCAAAGACCCCCCCGGTTTTGCAAACCCCCCTCCCCGCCCCGCAGCCCCCCCGGACCTGGGGTCCCGGCGCCGCAGCCCCGCCGCTCCCCGCTCGCCGACACAAAGGGCCGGAGCGGCCGGGCCCGGCCCCGCCGCCCCCCCCACGGTCCCCCCCCCTTCCCCGTCCCCCCGCCCCCCCCGCGGTGGCCGTCGCCGCCGTCACTCAGCGCCGGGACCGGCCTTAACCCTCCGCATCCCGGCGGCGGCGGGGAAAGGGTTAACAGGGGGGGGAGGGGGGGGGGCTGAGCAGCTCCGTGCACCCCGAGGACCCCAAACTGCGCACCCCCTCCCTGTGCACCCCCCGCACCCCCAAACCCGCACCCCCAAACCCCGCACTCCCCCGCTGTGCACCCCTCGCACCCCCCCCTCACTGCACCCCCCTTGCCAACGCACCCCCGCCCTGTGCGCCCCATGGACACCCCCCCTTCTGCACCCCCCCGCGCACCCCCCATCCCAGTGCCCCCGCACACCCCCGGCCTCTCTCGGCCGCCGTATGGAGGGGGGGCAGCGAGGGAAACACCTGCATGGCGTCCCATTGGGCGAATCTGCTGTCAATCATGGCGAGACCCGCCCCCCCGCCGGAGCCGGGGAAGCCCTCCCCTGCGGCAGGGGGCGGGAGTGACAGCGCGGGCGGCCAATGGACGGGCGGGAAGGGGGCGAATGGGCGGGACCGGGGCGAGCAGGAGCCGCCTCTTCTGAGCGCTGGCGGGGGGCGGGGGAGGGGCTGTGCCCTGGGTGCGGCACGGGGGGGTGGGGGGTGCCCACCCCTGGGTGCTGCAGGAGGGTCCCTCCCCTCCCCACCCCCTGGGTGCCGCACGGGGGGTCCCTCCTCTTTTCTCACTTCTTTCCTTCTTTTCCCCCTATTCCTTCCTTCCTTCCTTCCTTCCTTCCTTCCTTCCTTCCTTCCTTCCTTCCTTCCTTCCTTCCTTCCTTCCTTCCTTCCTTCCTTCCTTCCTTCCTTCCTTCCTTCCTTCCTTCCTTCCTTCCTTCCTTCCCCCAGCATCCAGGCAGAAGGTCCAAGCTGGACCATCATCTCCCGGTGGCTGGACCATCGTCTCCCAGTGGTTGGACCATCTCCCTCGCAAGCCCAAGTGATCTTCCCCCCTTTTCCTCCTCACCTGTGCTCTCCTTCCAGGATCTACTGCTTCAGCAGCTACAGCTCCATGCCACCCAGCCCCAGGATCCCACCAGCTGTGATGGAGAGTTGCCAGTTTGCCAACTCTGTGATCCATTTTTGGGGGTGCCTGAGGGTCCTGGTGTACGCGGCAGACACCTTCACGCTGGCCATCCTCTTCTCCAACCCCTTGAAATACAGCATTTTCTACATGAAGGTTGCCATGGAGATCTCCCTGTACAAAGTCCACCTTGGCAACTTGGAGGACTTCTACGCCGGGATGTATAACAGTCAACCCGCCAACACTGACGAGGGCACCATGTTCCACCGAATTAAGCTCGGTGCCTGCCAGGAGGCTGCTGTGATCTCTGCTGGCGATGTGTGAGGAAAGGTAAGGAAAGGGGAAGGAGGGTGGGAGCCAATCTCACAATCTGAGGCTCAGAGGCAGACCAGGAGGTGATGCCTCCTGCCTTCATCTTGGAGGTGCACGCGGGAAGTGAGGGGACTCAGAGGAGCCAAACCTTGGCCGACAGAAAAGCCACTGTCGGTACGTCTGGCCAGACGCCACTTCAGCACCCTTCCTCACAAAACCAGACCAGAGGTGGAGAAGAGCAAGGGGAGACCTCTTCCACCGATCTAGAGCCCCAAGGAACATCACTCCGAGCAGGCCCAGTGCATGCAAGGCCTCAGCAAACGTCCCGGGGTGCTGGTGTGGGGCAGGGAGGTCTCCAGGCACAACAAATCCTGCCGAGACATTCCTCGCCAGCAGAGAAGCCCAAGGGGGTGGCCCGGGTGAGAGATGCGGCCACCGTCACCTGCCCCTCATCCACGCAGGGTGTCCACAGGGGCTTGGTGATCGAGATGCACTAATGTGGGTGCTGGCACTGCAGAGCCTCACGGGCTGTGCTGAAAACGCCCTCCGAAGCGGGCTGGGAAGGTGCAGCCTGTCTTCATCATCATCCAGTCCAGAACACGCCAGTGGGCTCATGGCCACGCCAAGCGCCGCTCCAGTGTCCAGCCCCCAGCCCTCTGCTCGCCCCCACCTCCTTTTGGCCCCTGGCTTGGAGATTTGCAGCTGCTGCTGCTGCTTCCAAGTCTGCTTCAAGAGCAGCTCTGCCCAGCAAAGCGTCACGGGGACACACATCTTTCGGAAGGAGCGGTTGGGTTGATGTTGGGGAGCGGGACGGAAATCTCATTTCTAAATATAAGAGCCGCTGCTGCGCGCACGAAGGAGTGGTCTGGCCAAGCAATAGTGTGGTCGACTTCTGAGCATGCAGAGCGTGCAGGAGGCGACTACCTCGCTGCTGAGAGAGCAGACGTGGGGAAGGGAGGGCTTTTTTTAGAGCAAGGTCACTCGAGGCCCAGCAGCTGCAGCAAGGAGCAGTGGCTGAGCTGAGCTGCGCTGGTGCTGAGCCCAGCTGAGCCCATCCTGTGCGGTGGGATCCACTGTCCTCTAAGGGGAGATCCCGAGAAGCCGGGCTCCTGAAGACCCCTTGCAAAGCCATGAGCATCCCCCTGCACTCACGTTTCTGCCAGTCCTTTCCAGCTCCCCTCGTTTGGAAGAGGGCTCCCAAGTTCCCATCTCTCTTCTCCTAGGCAGACTCTGCCCATGTGCAATGCACACGTTAGAGCCTGGTATATCACGGGCACCTGTGGTGGGTTTACAGATTGTCTCTACTCCTCCAGCATTGCTGCTGCTCATCTCCACAGGCCCAGAAGCCCCGTGCCAGCGGCCAGATCCTCCGTGCAGACAGACAGGCTGCTGCCATAGTCCTGCACCGCCCCTTGACCTGGCCACCATGCCGGCTCTCCAACAACTCCACCTGCAAAAAACCCTCTTGGAGATGCTGCTTCTCCACTGCTCTCCTAGTTCCCATGCTCTTAAGATAGAAAGTTGGGTCTTCCCAGAACCAGGAGCGCACCCCATGTGCAGGGTCAGAGGTGTAGCACTGGGCAGGAGAGGACCCATGGGGAAACTGGGTTGATGGGTGATCCCTGACGTGGCTCTCGCCAAGGAACGGAGGGCAGGAGAGGCTGCTTGCTGTGAGCCACACAGACCCCCTGAAAAATCAGACGTCAAGGCACACAGCCACCCTGCAGCAGTGGAACCAGCCGGGGCAGGCCCTGAGAAAAGCCCGAGATGATGAGCAGGGGTCAGCAGGGGACCACCAAGAGACTTTCAGGCTCCTCTTTGTGGGAAGGCACCTCCAGCCACACGCGGGTCGTTCCCAGGCACAGCAAACCCCGGAGCAGAAGCCTCTTCTGCCGCTCCCCAGCTGCTCAGAAAGCAGAGCCTGACAGCTCCGGCTGGCCAGGGGTGGGGAAGGTGCCGCAGGGTCCGGCCGTTTGGGCGCCCGTGACGGGTCTGCCCACCACTGCCTCAGTGCTGCTGGGTGAGTCGGAGAGGGGCATGTCTGCGGGACAGGGGTGGGGCTGCCAGGCTTCGGGGCATGGGGACTGGTTTTGGTGAGGGCTGGGGTACGATAAGGACAGTTTCCAGTCAGATGTGTTGCGTCCCATTCCAGGAAGGTCTGTGCACGGGCCTGCCTAACCTTCCTTTTTACGCCCAGAGTCCGAGCAGAAAACCCCTTGCGAGGTCAATAACCAGCTTGTAGACACCACCAGCCCCGTGTTCTCTCTCAGCAGACCCACACCCCGTATCACATCCCTGCATTACAACAGCAGAGGGGGGTGTACAGCTGCTTTCTTGCGGTTTGATTTTTCCTGCATTACTGCTCATGTTCTCTACTGAGCACCCAGAGAAATGGTCTGGTGGGACACGTGTGTGGGCAGATTTGTTTGAGCTGAGTGGTTCCCCATGAGTCCAGTGAAGCGAGACATGAGCTGGGGGGTCTGGGGTGATCCCAGCACAGGACAGTGACACTGACAAGGTCTGCATTTCTTTCTCACACAAGACAGTGCTCCCAACTTGGGAGGGTGATTGCTCATGAGCCCTTCCCAGCATCTCCTTCCTCCTGGACATGCCTTGTCCACGTTGTGACCCTCCTCTCTTCCAGGGCCAGCCGTGCCCCTCTGGGTCTGGATCCTGCGCTCTGGCCTTGCCCTGCTCCTCCTGGCATCCAACCTCCTCATCACCCTCATGCTGGAGAGATGGAGTCCCTGTGCCAGCGGGGCTGGAACGCCTGGAGACATCCCTGTCCCCTTCGCCCTCTGATGTCCTCAGTACACTGGGCTCCCCACTATCCCCGCTGCAGCCTCAGACAGCCATGTCAGGCTTGGAAAAGTGCCGAGCTGAGGGTGGCTGAGCCCACCGGCCCCTGGCCAGGTCCAAGGGTTGGCTGTGCCTGGCCCCTGCACCCCACACCCACCCATCTGTGGGGCAGGGACTCGGCTGAAACCCTCACCCAGCAGACAGGAGGGGGGGTGTCTGGCTGGGGGAGAGCTGGGGATGGGGTCTGAGCATCAGCACCTCCAACATGCACCCCAGGCTCAACCTTCCCCCCCGCAGAGTCTCAAACCTCCCACACTGACACCTCCCATCACTGTCCTGCGACCCAAGCGTTTTGGGAGAGGCTGACGTTGTTTGCTGGCCCCACGGGGAGCTGGGGATGCCCAGCGACCAGGCGCAGCCCAGGGCACCAGCGGCTGGGGCAGCTTCAGCCCCGACGATGCAAAGCAGGGTGGGGGACAAGGGGCAGGAGGGCTTTGCAGGGACGATGCTCTCCCAGGGACAGGCAAACACGGCTCGTGCTCCGGAGTCTGAGCGTACGGAAATGGAAGTGGGGGCTCTGCAGCTGCAGCGTCCACTGTGGGGGCTGGGGCAGGGCCCCCCTCGTCACAGCCTCTCGTTGTGGGAAAGGCTCTGCTGGCCACAGAAACGCAGCAGGACCCGTCCCAGGCGCGCTGCAAGCCACGGGCCAGGCAGCTCCTGAAGTGCCATCCCCAGCTCAGAGCAGAGCGACGCTTCAAGGACAGGGTGTTCCCGCAGCACCCCAGAAAATGCTGGGGCAGGTGGGCTGTGCCAGGCTGCGTCCTTCTGGCCCTGCCTTCCTCCTGCTGCTGCTCGGTGAGTCGGGGCATTTCTCTGCCTTGGCGCTCCGGACCGGAGGGCTGCCGAGCGGGGCAGGACAGGGGAGGATGGGGACAGGGCGAGCGGAGCAGCCGGGCAGCAATGAGGGGCAGAGCTGTTGTCATGAGGGCGGGAAGACGATTGCCTCCTCCAGCTACGGCACAGCTCTGAGCAAAGGGCACGTTTTCCCAACACCTCTAAGGGAGGTCAGGTCAAGCCTGAGACTTGGTAGATGCTGGAGTGCTTTAGGGAGCCGCCAGCATCCACCTGGAACCACAAACCCACCCAAAATGGGCTTGGGGTGGTGTCAAGCCAGGAGACGAAGGAGATGCAGGATGGAGCCACACGGGCGGGAAGGTGTTTGCCCAGCAAAGGGCTCGGCAGCGGGGATCAGGGCAGGGGCACGGCGGTGTGCGGGTCTCTGCCCCTCTAAACAAAACCCTCTCTGCCCCACGGTGCAGGTGCCACCATGACCACCCAGGACACCTGCAGCTCCCCAGGTGATGTGAGCAGAGCGATGGGGCAGATGAGGGAGGTGTGCGGGGGTTGATAATGGGCCGAGAGAGAGGGGGTTTGTTCCCCGTGTGTGGATGCTGGAGAGGAGACTCTTCCCTCCCACATCCAGGGGCATTTTGCAGCCCCAGCAACATTAACGCTGCTCGGGGCATCCCTGTGCCATCTCCCCAGGTGACCTCCCGGCTCCTGAGCTCGTCCTGAACACCTTTGGTGCTCGGGAAGGAGAACGGGTTTTGTTTCAATGCTCCATTGGCCTGCAGTCTCCCGCTACCCGAATCTTTTTCTGCAAGGATGGGGTGGAGAAGTACAGCCTGAAAGCCCTTCAGGGGAAACTGAGCCACAGCCTGGTGCTGAACGTCACCCTGGGGAACGCAGGGACATACGAGTGTGGGTACCAGCACAGGAACGAGAACAACTGGGTGAGGAGCTCTGCCCTCAGCGCTCCCCAGCACCTGGCTGTCAGAGGTGAGATGTGGCACTGGGGCGCAGGCAGGCACCACTCCGGGGCTCCACAGAACCCAGAGGAGTTCAGGGACCCTGCCGTGCCCCATGGCGTGTCCCCGGGCAGTTGGGATGCTGGAGGTCAGCGTGCAGTTCAGCCCAGCCTTTGCCACGGGGGCAACTCCTGCCAGGCACGGGAGGGCTTCCTGCTCCTCTGCTGACCCCAGCATCATGGAGAGGGGAGCGTGGTGGTGCCAGATCTAATCCAGAGCCAGAGCCGTGCAACACCTGCATTTATTTATCACAATGCTTGGGATATGGTGGATTGGGGGGGTCCCAGCAGTTGCTCAGTTGTGCAGTACCTGGGGGAGATGGAGACTCTCACCCTGTCCCTTTCTCCTCCCAGGCAGTGGGTCCAGCTCCCAGGCAGGGCCATCGACCACGGGTGAGTGATGAGCAATTCCCTCCCTACACACCCAGTGACCCCAGTGTCGGGCTGAGGGATGCTGGGCTGCTGACAGCAGGACACGGGGATATTCATCAAACAGGATCTATCTTGGCTCTAAGGGCATGTCCTGCTCTCTGCTTGCACTCTCCATGACGTCTCCTCTTCCCCAACACCTTCTGTCCCCCCCAGATCCCTCCTCTTCAGGCATCGTGCTGGGAGTGGTCACCGGCTCCCTCCTCCTGCTGGCTGCAGTCAGCTACTGTGTCGTGAAAAAAGGTGAGGGATTTGGGGAAATCGAGGGTAAACTTCAAGGCCAAAATTGCACCCTGATGCAGGGCTGCTGCTCTCTGACCCTTCCTTGTTTTGGATGGTCTGCCCGTACCCCCTGTTTCCTGGAAGCTGTGTCTCTCAGGCCTTCCCTTTATCACCTGGGGGGAGAAAAGGTGCTGAGATTGACAAGAGCTTTCCTCAGTGGTGATTGTGCTTGGATGCCAGAGTGGGGAGGCAGAGCCCAAATGCATCCCTGCCCCAGGCAGGCATTTGCTCCCAGCCCTCTGGGCACAAGGAGGGAGTCTCCGAGCTGGCCTGAGTGGAGCAAACATGGCTCCTCCTCGACGCTTGGGCTGTCCACAGCTGCTGAGAGCTTGGGAGAAGCCACTCGGGGAAGCAGGATGCACAGATGCGTAGGCTGGGCTGGGAAAGTCCCTCCCTGAGTGAGGTGTGGAGGTCCAGCCCAGTGCCTGCAATGCCGGGGCTGTGCAGTAACTGGCCCCCCACCTCTCCCCTTCTTTCCCTTGCAGCGGCCTGCAGAGAGAGATGCCAGAGGTGAGCAGCAAACCCTGATGGCTGCGGGGCTGCAGGGTGATGGAGACGGGGGCATCCCAGGCACCCAGTGTCTGTGGGTGTCTTCCCCCGGGTGGAGGAAGGGAGGAGCAGGGCTTGCCCTGAGCTTGGTTCCAACCAAGGACCTGATGCATCCTCCATGGCAGTGACCCAGCTGGCCCCATCACAGCCTGGGCACAGACCCCAAAACCCTTTCCCCCTCCTCTCCAGGCAGCAGCAACTTCCCAGCCAAGAGCCAGAAGTGACCAACTACACCGAGATACAGTGTGAGTACCACCTCTCCCCTCCGCGTGAGCCACGGGCTCCTCTGTCTGCGGGGGGCCCCTGCTCCTCCGCTGGCTGCCCTCCGGCCCTGCCAGCAGCCCTGCACCCATCGACCGGCCGTGCCGCCCTCTCCACAGCTGCACAGAGTTGCAGGGAAACACCCCAAACCCCCTTTCCCACTCTCCGTCCCCTCCCCTCGTTGCAGGACCTTTCCCAAATCCACGTGCAGTCCCACCGGGTTATGCAAAACATCTGCCCGTTGATCAAGGGCGGATTTCTGGCTGTGCTGTGCCCCGCTCCTTCCTTGCACGCACAGACCAGCTTCTGCTGCAGAAGGAAGGTGACAGCAGCCCAAACCCATCTCCTGGGAAGGTCCGTCCCTGCACTCGGACCCCGGGCTGCAGTCCAGCCCCCCGGGACTGGTGCTTTTTCCTCTCTACGTTTTCCCTTTGCCATGATTTCTGCTTCAAAGCAGAGTGCAGCAGCTGAGGGTGTGGGTCCGTTCATGGGCGACGGCAGAACCTCCCCTTGCTAACTCTGCAACCGCAGGCTGCAGGGAAGGGGCGTGCTGTGGGTGGGGAAGGGGGATCTCTCCCCACCGTCCGTCTCCATCGGTCTATTTGCAGGGTGACTTTGGTTTTCCACGCAGGCACCGAGCGGCAGATAAGAGTCTGCTGGTTGGGCAAAGAGGGAAAATGCCGTGGGTTGGGGGAAACGCAGCCAAACCCCAGTGCCCCTGCACCCACAGATGGAAGGGCAGCTTGCTCTGCTGCCGAGAGCGGGGTGAAATTAGGGGGGAAACAGGACAGGGGATTCAGTCCTGACCCCAGGGGATCTGCCGTTCAAAGGCAGGGTGGGTCACATCCCTCCCCAGAACGGGAAGCAAGGGCTAACAGTGCGGTTTTGCCCCCACCAGACTCCACCATTGCCCACGTTGGATGTAACAGGGTGAGTCATGGCAGAGAGTGGGGCCCCCATGGGTGGGGTGGGCAGGGCGGGGTCTGCACTGGTGGCTTGGGCTGGAGAGTCCCACGGGGCCGTTCCCACCACGAACTCACGGGATGCACTCAGGGAAAAACACATTTACTTCTGTGTCCACCTGCCCATGTCTCGCCTCCCCTGATGGCCCTTTCTGCTTGAAGAGAGCAACACTTCTCCAACAAGAAGATATTTTTCCCATCAAGTAAATTTTTATTTTCTCTTGGTATCTTCTGCAAACACTTTCCCTGGAAGAATGGTTCATGGCTAAATGCCTGATGTAAAATTTGGGGGCTTTTCAAGCGGAGAAAAAAACCCGAAACCCTAATCTGTGGGAAAGCAACACCAAAGAAACAAGGGGCCACTGAGAAACACAGTACTACCCCAAATCTGTTATTAGTTTTGCTGCCTTGTTAACCCAGTCTGGTGAGCCACAGGGCACAGCTCCCTCCAGCGCTCCTGCAGCCCAGGGCCAGAGGCTAGCGCAGGGCCTGTAGCCAGCGAATGAAATAACATGGTTTAATTTTCCCTCGAAAGCCTCGTGTGCAAGAGACGAACATCACCACAGCGTACGCCATGGTGAACCACGCGCGCAGCCAGCCCAGATAGTGCTCCAGCATGGCGAGGGCACAGGGGGAATTGTCCGCGCTGGCCTTTTCTCTCTGGCAGAGAGCTCCTGCGCCAGCGAAGTGGGGCTGGTGTGTCCACATTGGGCTTACTCAGGGTTTGCTGTCACGGGGAGGGGCTGTGCTGGGAGCCCTGGGGATGCTCCCCCAGCTCCTCAGCAGACCATGTTCGCCGCCTTTCCCCTCCCAATCCCATCTGCACCCACCAGGCAGATCACGTTTTCCAGGCACCCTCGCAGGCTCCCGTCACCAGGAACCTGCTGTGTGCCAACCCCTTCGCTCGTCTTCACCAGTTCTTGCTGGGGAATTGCCAGCGCTTGGCTTGGGAGGGCAACACCCACCCACAAGCCCTGTCCATGCCAACAGGGCCACACCCCGCCCTTCCACCACACCCAGCCCTTTCCACACACATCAGACTTGTATCCTGGATGACTTGAACCAAAAGTCTATGAATGACTTGCACATGTATTTACAATGTATGGTCTATAAAGACATATAAAATATATTACAAATTTTGTAAATGTATACGTGAACACCTCAAGTGAAGACTTCTCCATCCCACTGCGTAAAATAAACTGCGTGGCACAAGCACGGGCGAGCTCTGACATCAACCCAGACAGAAGCTCATACGGACATACGGGTACACCGGTACAGAGGCGCTGATGTGCTCGCACCTCTCTGTTAATAGCTACGTGTGATGATGATCTGCTTTCGCTCAAATGAAGAATAAACGCCTATGGATTTCTATCACTGACTGCACCTCTGTCTTAGACATCCCTTCAGGAATGGGACTGAGCTGCCCAGAGACGGCCCTAGAGATAGAGAGGGTTGGCCGTAGAGGATTGAAGAGACTGTAGAGGGACACGGGGGTAGGAAGGGGAACTGCCTCTTCCCTGAGCTCAGCTGAGACATCTACCAGACCCTAAAAGCTTCATGTTCCCACTCCGCTGCTGCCTCTCTTTTCTCATCTTGGCTCTGCTTTCCTTCCCAAACCTAAATCCCAACCAAAAGTCATTTGTTGCCCTTACCGTACCCAAAACCAATCATGCCATTGGAGTGTTAAAATACCATGCAAGGGTCACCTGTGTTCTGGCATCGAAATTATCACCAGTTGGTAGCTACAGGTTTGCATTAATATTGAGGATTTAGCTAAGAAGAGCTTTGCAGCTTTCCAAGCCAGCTGGGTTTTGATGTCCCTGTGTGAGCCCTGTGCACCAGGTTTCAGTGACAACCCCTGGAGCCAGACAGTGGCTCTTGGGGGCATTTCACTCAACACCTCTCCTCACACAAGGAAACAGCAGCTCCTTTGGCATGTATCTTCATGCTTTTCTTTACAGCTGGCAGATCTTCCATGCTTTCCCCATTTGTCTCTGCATCTCTGCGTTCCCTGCCTGCACAAGAAGATCTTCACAAAGCTGGGAGCAGGTGTTTTAGTGCAGAAGGGTCTGGGGGTCTTTTGAGGTCTCTCCAAGCAAATATTTCATCCAGAAGAGTTAAAGCCCCAACTGGGTGGGGAATGTGAGAATTGCAACACAAGAAGGAACCATCCAGAGCTCCTCCAGGAATGTCCAGCAAACGCCCACAGATCCTTGCAGAGGAGAGAGAGAGAGCAAGGAAGGATCCACGTGAACGCACTGTCTTCTCTTGGGTAACTCAGAAGACAGTGGCATCACCTCTGGCTTTCTCATAAGATGGTGTACAGTGAAGCTCAGAGCACTTTGGCATGGAGATCTTCAAAACAGAAGAGGCAGCAGCCTCACCCTCCTGGGGCCCATCATGGCCGCAGACCCTTGGGCTGGGCTGGCACCTTGCAAGGAGGGCAATGACAGCCACAGCAGAGCTGTGGGAAAATCCCTGCACCATGGGGTTTTGGCCTTTTCCTCCCCTAAATCTGCACGTCTTGGAGCCAAGAAGAACTTGTACAGCCTGAAAGTCTCATCAAGAGCTGAACTCACCTCGACTCTGCCCAGTCCGACTCTGTTGACATCTGGAGGGAGAACCTGAGGTAGTGTCCAACAACCAGCAGGATGCTGGAGACAGCCAAAAACAGGTTTGGAAGGGAGGAGCCCCGGGTTTCCAGAGTAGATATCAGGATTGGATTGGGAATATTTAGTGAGGATAGAATTTATTGACATTTAAATAATTGAGAATATAAAGAATATTTATTTCTATATTGTATGCAAGGACTCCGAAAGAGAAGGACATCATGCCCAGTGCTGAGAGGGGAAGGGTGGGTGGAGGATTGTCACAGTAACTCTTGCTGTCAGCAGAAGATTCCTTAGAACTACCAGCATCCCCAAGCTGGGTGGAGAGAGCAGGGGAAAGGCGTTGAGGGTGTGTGGGCTCAGCCACAGCAGTGGGGCCTTTGGGGTCATTCCCATGGATGATACTTTCTGCATGACCAGGCGCAGCCCAGGGCACCAGCGGCTGGGGCAGCTCCAGCCCCGACGATGCAAAGCAGGGTGGGGGACAAGGGGCAGGAGGGCTTTGCAGGGACGATGCTCCCCCAGGGACAGGCAAACACGGCTCGTGCTCTGGAGTCTGAGCGTACGGAAACGGAAGTGGGGGCTCTGCAGCTGCAGCGTCCACTGTGGGGGCTGGGGCAGGGCCCCCCTCGTCACAGCCTCTCGTTGTGGGAAAGGCTCTGCTGGCCACAGAAACGCAGCAGGACCCGTCCCAGGCGCGCTGCAAGCCACGGGCCAGGCAGCTCCTGAGCAGAGCGACGCTTCAAGGACAGGGTGTTCCCGCAGCACCCCAGAAAATGCTGGGGCAGGTGGGCTGTGCCAGGCTGCGTCCTTCTGGCCCTGCCTTCCTCCTGCTGCTGCTCGGTGAGTCGGGGCATTTCTCTGCCTTGGCGCTCCGGACCGGAGGGCTGCCGAGCGGGGCAGGACAGGGGAGGATGGGGACAGGGCGAGCGGAGCAGCCGGGCAGCAATGAGGGGCAGAGCTGTTGTCATGAGGGCGGGAAGACGATTGCCTCCTCCAGCTACGGCACAGCTCTGAGCAAAGGGCACGTTTTCCCAACACCTCTAAGGGAGGTCAGGTCAAGCCTGAGACTTGGTAGATGCTGGAGTGCTTTAGGGAGCCGCCAGCATCCACCTGGAACCACAAACCCACCCAAAATGGGCTTGGGGTGGTGTCAAGCCAGGAGACGAAGGAGATGCAGGATGGAGCCACACGGGCGGGAAGGTGTTTGCCCAGCAAAGGGCTCGGCAGCGGGGATCAGGGCAGGGGCACGGCGGTGTGCGGGTCTCTGCCCCTCTAAACAAAACCCTCTCTGCCCCACGGTGCAGGTGCCACCATGACCACCCAGGACACCTGCAGCTCCCCAGGTGATGTGAGCAGAGCGATGGGGCAGATGAGGGAGGTGTGCGGGGGTTGATAATGGGCCGAGAGAGAGGGGGTTTGTTCCTCGTGTGTGGATGCTGGAGAGGAGACTCTTCCCTCCCACATCCAGGGGCATTTTGCAGCCCCAGCAACATTAACGCTGCTCGGGGCATCCCTGTGCCATCTCCCCAGGTGACCTCCCGGCTCCTGAGCTCGTCCTGAACACCTTTGGTGCTCGGGAAGGAGAACGGGTTTTGTTTCAATGCTCCATTGGCCTGCAGTCTCCCGCTACCCGAATCTTTTTCTGCAAGGATGGGGTGGAGAAGTACAGCCTGAAAGCCCTTCAGGGGAAACTGAGCCACAGCCTGGTGCTGAACGTCACCCTGGGGAACGCAGGGACATACGAGTGTGGGTACCAGCACAGGAACGAGAGCAACTGGGTGAGGAGCTCTGCCCTCAGCGCTCCCCAGCACCTGGCTGTCAGAGGTGAGATGTGGCACAACGGTGTGGGCCAAAGGGACAGGGCACTTGTCACCACGTGGCTCTTCTGAGGATGGAGCTGTGTGCTGGGGCACGCAGGGCAGGGCGTCCTTAACCCGGCTGAGTGTCTCGTCTCCACTGAGGGATGCTGTACAGAGAGATCCCCTGCCAAAGGTTCCCCCTCCCTCTCCAGCACTCACCTCCGATGCTGACGTGTGTCTTGGCAGTGCCCAGGAACAGACAGCCAGGTTTCAGGGTGCCAACAAGTCTTGGCTGTGCCAGGGATGCTCCCAGGTCCCCCCTTTACCTTTACAAGGAAACATCAGAAAAGGTGAGAGCTTTCCATGAGCTGGGTGGTCCCCCTGAAGTTCGATGAAGCCAGACATGAGCTGGGGGGGTCTGCTTGGTGTCTGGGATGGTCCCAGCACAGGACAGTGACACTGATAATGTCTGCATTTCTCTGACAGGCAGCAGCCCCTCGCACAAGGCAGTGCTCCCACCCAGAGGTGAGTGATTGCTCATGAGCCCTTCCCAGCATCTCCTTCCTCCTGGACATGCCTTGTCCACGTTGTGACCCTCCTCTCTTCCAGGGCCAGCCGTGCCCCTCTGGGTCTGGATCCTGCGCTCTGGCCTCGCCCTGCTCCTCCTGGCATCCAACCTCCTCATCACCCTCATGCTGGAGAGATGGAGTCCCTGTGCCAGCGGGGCTGGAACGCCTGGAGACATCCCTGTCCCCTTCGCCCTCTGATGTCCTCAGTACACTGGGCTCCCCACTATCCCCACTGCAGCCTCAGACAGCCATGTCAGGCTTGGAAAAGTGCCGAGCTGAGGGTGGCTGAGCCCACCGGCCCCTGGCTAGGTCCAAGGGTTGGCCGTGCCTGGCCCCTGCACCCCACACCCACCCGTCTGTGGGGCAGGGACTCGGCTGAAACCCTCACCCAGCAGACAGGAGGGGGGGTGTCTGGCTGGGGGAGAGCTGGGGATGGGGTCTGAGCATCAGCACCTCCAACATGCACCCCAGGCTCAACCTTCCACCCGCGGAGTCTCAAACATCCCACACCAACATGTCTTGTCACTGACCCAGGAGCCAAGTTGGTCCCTGATGTAAAACTCCCAGTGCTGGAATCTGGGCCCTTGGTGTGCCAGGGAGCTCAGGGGCAAGGTTGGGGTGGAGGCAGGAGGGGAGCACTTGGCTGGGAAGCAGAAGGCAAGCTGGCTCCATCGCCGGTAAAGGGGGAAGGAGGGTGAGAGCCAAGCTCATGAAGAAAGGCTCGGAGGCAGGGCTGGAAGTGATGCCTCCTGCCTTCATCTTGGAGGTGCATGCGGGAAGTGAGGAGACTCAGAGGAGCCAAACCTTGGCCGACAGAAAAGCCACTGTCGGTACGTCTGGCCAGACGCCACTTCAGCACCCTTCCTCACAAAACCAGACCAGAGGTGGAGAAGAGCAAGGGGAGACCTCTTCCACCGATCTAGAGCCCCAAGGAACATCACTCCGAGCAGGCCCAGTGTATGCAAGGCCTCAGCAAACGTCCCGGGGTGCTGGTGTGGGGCAGGGAGGTCTCCAGGCACAACAAATCCTGCCGAGACATTCCTCGCCAGCAGAGAAGCCCAAGGGGGTGGCCCGGGTGAGAGATGCAGCCACCGTCACCTGCCCCTCATCCACGCAGGGTGTCCACAGGGGCTTGGTGATCGAGATGCACTAATGTGGGTGCTGGCACTGCAGAGCCTCACGGGCTGTGCTGAAAACGCCCTCCGAAGCGGGCTGGGAAGGTGCAGCCTGTCTTCATCATCATCCAGTCCAGAACACGCCAGTGGGCTCATGGCCACGCCAAGCGCCGCTCCAGTGTCCAGCCCCCAGCCCTCTGCTCGCCCCCACCTCCTTTTGGCCCCTGGCTTGGAGATTTGCAGCTGCTGCTGCTGCTTCCAAGTCTGCTTCAAGAGCAGCTCTGCCCAGCAAAGCGTCACGGGGACACACATCTTTCGGAAGGAGCGGTTGGGTTGATGTTGGGGAGCGGGACGGAAATCTCATTTCTAAATATAAGAGCCGCTGCTGCGCGCACGAAGGAGTGGTCTGGCCAAGCAATAGTGTGGTCGACTTCTGAGCATGCAGAGCGTGCAGGAGGCGACTACCTCGCTGCTGAGAGAGCAGACGTGGGGAAGGGAGGGCTTTTTTTAGAGCAAGGTCACTCGAGGCCCAGCAGCTGCAGCAAGGAGCAGTGGCTGAGCTGAGCTGCGCTGGTGCTGAGCCCAGCTGAGCCCATCCTGTGCGGTGGGATCCACTGTCCTCTAAGGGGAGATCCCGAGAAGCCGGGCTCCTGAAGACCCCTTGCAAAGCCATGAGCATCCCCCTGCACTCACAGGCGGGTGGGTGTGGGGTGCAGGGGCCAGGCACAACCCCCTGCCTTGGACCTGGCCAGGGGCTGGTGGGCTCAGCCACCCTCACTCGGCACTTTTCCAGGCCACCTCTGCCAGGGCGATGCCAGCAGGGAGGGGAACCCATGTTCTAAAAAATGTAATATGCTCTTCTATTTCTTGGTTTGTTGCTTTGTTTTTCAGAAAAGGAGAAGGACAGCTTTCAGAAGGGTAAAATAACATTTTTTTTCCTACTCTGCATTTGGTACCACACACTATTCTTTTAACCATACGCTGAAAGATGCTTTGCAGGCGACTGTTCTAATAATATAGCGGTGATTTATGCAATTGTGAATACTAGAGCTGGAAAACGCACTCAGAACTTCACATTTGCAAAGATTAATTCCCTATTCCAACTGAAAAGATAATTGAAAAGTTGTTATGTGTACGGGTACACACAGCCTCTCTCTTTATCTATAGTTATATATCTATTAATCTATATGTAGAGAGCATAGATATTTTTAAAAAATATATGCTTCATAACGACATAAAGTGGGAATGTTTGGGCTGCCTGCTAGAATTTGTTTAGCTGAATTGCAGAGAACAAGTTGAAGCTGCAATTATGTAAATATTTCAATACAAAAAGTCATTATAGATTTTTGAGAAAATTAACTGTTTTATTTTGAATGCTAATACTTCTACTGCACTGTCTGTTGTCATTACAAATTATTAGGAAACAAGTCTAAAATTTTGCAAACAAAAGGAGACATCACCATCACCCTTCAGAGACAAGCTTGTGCAATGTTTAATACCCTTCCCAAGGTTCTCATGGCTGCCCTTGTTACTGGCCTGAATGTTAGTGGAGGCAAATGTTTCTCTGCGGATCTAAGATGCTGGTTGGTATAAATATCGATCATGTTCATTACTCACATAAATATTCATCATGTTGGACCAACAGTTGCCTGCTGTGTGTTCAGGCAGCAGAGGCCCATGAGCAATTTATGAGACAGCCAGATGCTCAGTTTTAGGGGCACTTTATTGATACTTTGTGATATTTGCTTTTCAGTGGGAATAATGCGTTGAGGTGAGTTTTCCATCACTGGAGTTATAACCAAGTTTGTAGATCTTTCAAAGGATGGGAGAGAATGGTTTTGCCAAACCCTGGATCCCCTTATGGCACACTGGTGGTTCTGCAATATCCCTGCCCTTTGTCTCCTCAGCTGAATCTTGCTGGCATGTCTTTCTGTGGCAAGATGAGCATGGGCCAGTGGGGCCAGTCGGGCACTCACGGTGCTTCTGGATCCTCCAGTTTCTTGTTAACTGCAGAGAAAGGGGCAAGGTAAAGCACTATCTGCTCCCAGGAACTGTCTGACACCAGAATTGCCTGTTAGAAGCGACAAAGACTGCTCCTGAAGAAGGTCCGCAGGTTGGGTTTTACCCACATATTTGGGGCTGTCAGGAACCCAGCACCTGAGCTTTGGACAGGGCTGTTGGAGCCAGGACAGGACTGTGTGAAGTGCAGACTCCGACCCTGTGGCACAATGCACGACTTGATCCAGAGGACTGCAGCACGTGGTCTTGATGGCATGACCCTGTGCAGCACCCAGGTGAAAGCCAAGACCCTACAGCCCTGCTCCTCCATAATGAAACCAGCCAAAGACCCCCAGGGTTCCTCCCTTCAGCCGTGCAGGGTCTGTCCAACAGGGCATGAGAAGTGAGGAACTCAGCTCCCAAGAGCTTCAGAGAGTCCAACTCAGACATTTACTGAGTATTGATGATGCACCGATACAGATGCATCTCGCCCCAGACGCTGTTGCCCCCACTGATGCTTGTCATTACCTCCTGTCCCGCCCCACTTTCCCTCTTTCTGCCCTTTAGGATCTTCACCCTATACAAAGCCTCCTTGTCAGCATCTCCACAGAGGAATCCATCCCATAGTCAAACTGTCAGCGGTGTGTTTGCCTCTGCTCTGCTGCTGACCCTCTCCCACCACCTGGTCCCATCACATCCATCCTAACCAGATGCTCTATATTCCTTACAGCTCCCTCCTGTATCCACTTCCCTGCCTCCACCAGCATTATCCTGAGCTGGGGGGACCCTTCCTGCCCTGTAATTCCCCTTCTGTACCCTGCAGTCCAGCCTGCTGGCTCTGCTAGAAGAGTCTGGCCCTGTCCCCACACCACTTCAGATGCCACGGTGATGGATTACCTGTACAAGTAACACTGGCATCCTCCCCATGATAGCAGTTGTGTTCACCCCACGGCCTGGCCTGACAGTCAAAGATGCTCTCTTCTGTCCCTTTGCATTCGACATCATCCAGCCAGATGATGTCCGACCCTCGACGATAGTGGGCGCTTCCTGGCGCTGACAGCGGTGATCCGCAGCCCACCTGCTTGCACACCACCTCGGCGTCCTTCATGTCCCAGTGGTCATCACAGATGCTGCCCCACCGGTTCTCGTGGAGCACCTCGACTCTCCCAGCACATTTGTTTGGGCCATCCACAAGCCGGACTGGCCCCACCTCAGGCACGTCCACCTCTGCACCAGTGCCCAAAAAATAAATGTTAAGTCCTACACATCCCACCACCTGTGGAAGGCTTGTCTGCTCAGCAGAGGCTCAGGTGTCTCTGAGCACACCGGAGATATGGAAAGGGCTTCTCTGGGGTGGGAAGGAAGACAGAAAAGCCTGGGAGAGGGGCTGTGGGAAAAGGGCAGGAGGAAGCTTTCCTGGTCTTCATGGATGGCTGCAGGCTCTATTGTCTGTCTGCTTCAAGGAGCCTGCTGATGGTAATCACCCTGCAGCCCAGAGGCGGGACAAGGGACAAGGCAGTCTCAGGTAGGAGAGAATTTAATGCTGCCCCCGGGTCAGCTACATCCACGTGTCCTCCCTGGGTCACTGGGCAAGCACTGCACCCAGGGATGGGATGAGTTAACCACCCGTGTCCCTCTCTTGTTCCCACCAGCAGACACCACAGAGCTGCACTGGGGCTCAGGACCAGTCCTGGTTCAGGCAGGGGGCACGTGTGTGGAGGGATCTGCCCATCCTACTGCCCAGCATGTGCAGGATGGGTGATGGAGGGGGATTTACCTGAGCACTCCACGCTGGCATCTTCCACGTGGTTGCAGATGTTGTCTCCCCACGCCTTCGTCTCACATTCGGTGAGGGACGCTTCTGTCCCCGTGCAGTTCACATCGCTCAGCCAGATCTGGCCCTTCCCTTCCCCGTATTTTGACTCCCGAGGGGCTGATAGTGCTGGCCCACAGCCCAGCTGCCTGCACACAACCTTTGCCTCCCGTAGATCCCACTGGTCATCACAGACAGTCCCCCAGACATCCTTGTGAAGCACCTCGACTCTCCCAGAGCAGCGGCTGGGGCCACCCACCAGGCGGACTGAAGTGGAGATGGTGATCCCCGAGTCTGCAGACACATCCAGAGAGGGCATGCCCAGGTCCATGTGCATTGGTGTGTGTCCCCGCTCTTCCCCAGACATCCCCACCCTGCCCTGCACACAGCACCTTCTCCTCCATAGCTTTCTCCACATATAACATGCGAGAAGCACAATGGCAGGCTTAATCTCAAGCCTGAGCTGAAGAAAAATGGCCACAGAGCACCCCAGTGAGCAAAGAAGAGAGAACCTCCCCGACTGAAGCCTTCTTCTGTGGCATAAGGACCCCAGGCCACCAGCAGGACTGTTAGGTTAGCACCAACTCAGTAGGAGAGTGCTCTGTAGGAACCCTTGCTCCTGTCCAAGGTTGTGCCCACATTGACTGTAAGGACACCCTAACGCATGGCTGGCAAAAGCGGGAGAATGGAAGGATTACCTGAACAAATTGCACTGGCATCTTCCTTGTGGTAACAATTGTGGTCCCCCCATGGCCTCGCTGGGCACTCAGAGAGAGCAGCTTCCACCCCTGTGCAGTTCACATCATCCAGCCAGATGGTGTCAAGTCCTTGTCCAAACTTGCCTCCAATGGGGGCCAGCACCGCATCCCCACAGCCCAGTTGCTTGCACACAACTTGGGCATCATTTATATCCCAGTCGTCATGGCACACAGTGCCCCAAAGTTCTTTATGAAGCACCTCAACCCTCCCAGCACATCGGTTCGGGCCTCCCACCAGCCGGACTGGCCCTGGCTCAGGTATTTCTGTTCCTGCCAAAAACAAATGAGGGAGAAGTTCTGGGACACGTCTCTGTGCCACTGACCACCTAGAGAAAGCAGAATCTCCCACGATGTACCAAAACTGTCTCTGCTCATCCCAAACACCTGTCAAAGGCTCCCTTCCTAAATTCTGGCTTAAGAAGAAAAGTTGAAGGGAAAATATTATCAGCATGGAGGCTGTCAGGGGAGGGAGGGGACTATCTGTGTCCTCTCCCAGCTCTGCAGGTTATTCCAGGTCCAGGAGCTGTGATGCAACTTCTCTGGGTCCAGTAGGGTAGGAAGGTGGAGCTGAACAAAGTCATCCAGCACGCCTGACCTCCTAACTGAATGGGTCAGAAATTGCACCCTGGCTTATCTGAGGCAGAAGGGACAATGTGGCATGAAGTAGAAAACACTTAGAGGTTACCTGAGCACTCCACGCTGGCATCTTCCACGTGGTTGCAGATGTTCTCTCCCCACGGCTTCGCCTCGCATTCAGTGAGGGTCGCTTCTGTCCCTTTGCAGTTCACGTCACTCAGCCAAATTTTGCCATCCCCTTCCCCGTATTTTGACTCCCAAGGGGCTGACAGTGCTGTCCCACAGCCCAGCTGCCTGCACACAACCCTTGCCTCCCGTAGATCCCACTGGTCATCACAGACAGTCCCCCAGACGTCCTCGTGAAGCACCTCGACTCTCCCAGAGCAGCTGTTGGGGCCACCCACCAGACGGATCTCCAGTTTGGCTGTGTTTACATCTTCTGGAGAGAGAAGACACCCCATGGTGAAGGTGTGGAATGAGAAAGAGGGCTTCTTCTGCCCAGTGTGTCTGTCTTTATTGACAAACCGGGGGGAAGAAAAGCCCAGGGTATTCTAGCATCCCAAATCTTTGGTGGTTGGGAACTGGGTTTTGAGCTGGGAATAGCCAAAAGCTGCAGGTGTTTGTGGGACCACAAGTCTGTTCTGAGATACAAATCACAGGGTTCATTTTCAGCTGTAAAAGGAGAGGTATAGCCCCCCTCAAACCTACTCCAGCATTCAGGTTCTGGGTAAATTTCCCCGTAGTTAAGGCCAATGTCTCCCAGCAAATGCTGCTACAAGGACTAGAAGAAGGGTGTAGAGAATTGAGATATTTCTACCCATTCCCCAAGTTGGGTTTGCTCAGCTATTGGCAGTGATTGCTGGGTGTTGTTGTGGGCCTACAGACAATCAGCACTCGGGAGTGGAAAGGACCTACTCAGTCCTGTTCTTGTTGTTGAACCCACCAGGACACACAATCCCTCTCAAAAGCTGGCTCCAGTTGCCAAACCTCCGATCACAACACTGTTTGCCACCCTAATATCAAGAATGAGATCTCTAAGATACCCTGGTTCCTTTGCACGGATCTGGGGTGTAGAGGGAGAAATTCAGGGACTGAAAAGTGCCAGGGTCTGAAACCCTGGAGCACCTCCACACTGGCTCATGGAGCCAAGGGGACACCAGGCATTGCTCCATCTCATGGAGATCAGACCCCAGCATCGAGGATATCCTGATTTATGGTTTAATTTTGCTTAAATGAGCAGCTGTTTTGTCAGTGTTTTGGATCATACTGCTCCTTTCGCCCAGAGATCTCCAGCATGTACCAGCTGCACCTCACAGAGCATACGGGAGGTAAAGAGGCAGGTCTTCTCCATCAGCTAATCAAGAGAATGTGGTTTACAGAGAGAAGATCACTGGCCACAGAAGCAGGTTTCAGACCAAGGTCTCTTGGCCCCAAGCAGCATATTTAAATATCCAGATCAGACACAGCATCATTCTGGATGACACTTTATGATAGCTGTGCGTGCTGACTACAAATACTGACCTGCCAGCAGGACTCCTGCAAGGGAAGCTGAAATAGAAGAAATACGGGATGTTAGTCTGAGTCTCGTGAGATTCAGGACAGCAAAACACCAGGCACGAGACAAGACTCCGTGAGCTCTGTTAGAGCCCATCATTGTTCTGTCTCCCAAACCCAGCTGTCAATGGGCTTTGCCTATCCTAGTGCATGTCCGTGGGACTTTCTTGATAAAGCGATCAGCTAAGGAGACAAAAGCTTAAAAAGCCCAAGTCTACCGGGGAAAAAAAAAATATTGTTTGGGCAGACAATGTGAAAATACCATAACAGAGAAGTTAGGATTCCTCTTGTCCAGATTCAGTCACCTGAAAGTCAGTGTCCAGACAGATTCTATTCTATTCTATTCTATTCTATTCTATTCTATTCTATTCTATTCTATTCTATTCTATTCTATTCTATTCTATTCTATTCTATTCTATTCTATTCTATTCTATTCTATTCTATTCTATTCTATTCTATTCTATTCTATTCTATTCTATTCTATTCTAATATTAGACTAGAGGTCGAGGTAAACGCTGAGAGGGAAAGCCTGAGGAAAACTTGCCAGGATCTGTTTTTCCTGAAAACTCAGGAGAAGGGGACTTTGTGCCCACTGTAGAAGGTCAACAGCAAAGAAGACCTGAACACAAACAAGAATTTCTTCTCCTAAATACAGCAGTTGGGCAAGATCCCAAGCACTAACCAACAGCTTCAGGCAGGGGCAGAACTGCTGGCACCAGGACAAGCATTAGTGTTATTGCCCAGATAAGTATTTTTTCCATCTGTCTTTTTTTTTTTTTTTAGCTACTTTTAAAGTTTATGGGTTGAGATGCCTAATGGTTATCCCCTTTCTCTGTAAATTCCAGTTGCATTCAGGTAACATATCATCTTGGGAGCCTGAAGTGCCTGTCCACGTACCAGAGCCACCGAGCATACTCAGTGCCTCTGCCCATTGCCACCAGGTCTGGCCTTATCCCTGATGCATGGGAAAAGGAAGATTTAAGGAAGAATTTTTTTATAACGAGGATGGTGACTCACAGGAACAGGCTGCCCAGGGGGGTGGTAGATGCCCCGCCCCTGGAAACATTCAAGGTCGGGTTGGATGGGGCTCTGAGAAACCTGACCTAGTTGAAGATGCTCGTTGCAGGGGGTTTGGACTAGACAACCTCAAAGGTCCCTTCCAACCCAAACCATTCTGTGATTCTATGAACCCACAGAGACTAGGAACCCACAGGAGAGAAACAGGGGCAGGGAACTCCACCTTGTGTGCTGCTGTCTTTGCTCATGAGGGATGGGATTCAGTTCCTGGATGACACACTTCTCAAGGTGTCTAGGTATTGGTGGGGCAGCACCCAGCTGTCCACCTGTGGCTGTCTAGTGACATCTGAGGGGATCTGAGTGTCCACACTCAGCTATCAGACATGGATCAAATACCACCAATTGCATCTCAGTTCCTTCCAATGTCCCATTTGCTTTGTGCCATGGGCTGTAGAAGAAGCAATAGTGGAAGAGGAGAACCATTGGCAAAGAGATGCCAAGCCAAAAGCAAAGCAAAAAAAAATCCCACCTCACTTACCCCAGAGACATGCCAGGAGGACAAGCCTCATGTTGGTGGCAAAGATACTGTGCACTCGTCGTCTCCACGGGAGAGGAGGGCAGGGAGGAGGCAGGACATGCACCCAAGGGACTGGCTATTTGAGAAGTCTCCCTTGTCGCGGCTCCTCCCCTCCACCCCAAAAACCTCCCTCCGTTCCCCGTGGCAGGTGCCCAGCAAGTACGAGAAGCCAAGCCTCTGCCAGGAAGTGACTCTTGTGCCATGCGCATCACGTAAGCCGCGGGATTGTGAAAGTGAGCTGTTTCGGCAACCTGCTGAGCAAATAAGTCCTCTCAGGACAGTCAGTTCTGGAGCATCAGTTGCAGGGATGGGGGGAGACAGGGTTTTGCAAGTTGCCTTCCAGGACTGGCTTGAGGCAGCTGCAGGAATAGGTCAGTGCCCAGGCTTAGCTGGGAAGATGGGTATGACCCCATGCTGCTAACACAGCACGAGAAGATGTAAGAAACCTTTTCCCCTGCTGAAAGCGGCGTCTTCCAAACCTGATAGTTTTTTCCAGATTTTCTCCCATGTTTGTCCCAAGAGACAGGAAGTCTCCATGAAATTTGGTTGCAAGGTTTGTGTGTGTTCACAATCCAGTTAATTTTCAGTTGGTGTGAGACTTCCTCCTGGTCTTGACAAAGTCAGATGTGCAAGCCGCAGGATGCTGTCCCTGGATGGGACAGCCAAGCCCACTGGTCCCCTGTGAGGCTGAATCACCCAGACAGTCACACGGCTGAGCAGAGGTATGATGCTGCTGCCGCTGGGGGTGGGATCTACCTTGTGCCAACTTCTCCATCTGGAAAAATGCATTTAGACACCTTGTATGCTCAGCAGAGACCATCAAGCACTCCTAGAAGGCAGTTGCAGTTGGGTGTCAGATTCAGACACCCATACTGGAGATGGCTAAGGGGGAAGATGCCCCAGGGCGGGCTGATGAGGTGGATATCCTAAAGGGAAGGAGATGTGATGCTAGGAGAATTGCACCGTGCCCTCCACTACTCAGCAAAACCCTCAACCCCCTCTTTGCATTTGCACTAGCCATCTGGGCAAGGTGGGCCCACAGGACCATAGCTCAGCATCGTCTCTAGGAACCTCAGAGGCAGGTGCAAAACAGCTCAGCTGAACACACAGAAAATATACTTTACCGCTGAACGACCAAAAAATTAACACACAGGAATATCTTTCATCCAAGGGAGTGTGTGTTGGACAGAAAAGAGTTTGCGCAGCTCTGAGGAACTCCTCTTCTTAGACTGTACAAACCAGGGACTACTTGCAACACCTCCTTTGTCTTCCCCATGCCAAGGAAGAGTGTGGAGATACCCTCTGGAGATGACAGACAAGGAGAGAACACCCCTGGCAGAAATGGAGAGTAGGAGTGGGTGACAACTCACAGGGAAGATGAATGAGGGTAGGAGTAGCAAGTCTTTTCTTTGCAACAGCTGGTCCAGCAGATGAAAACTGAAAGTGATGGGCCAGAAAATCAGGCCTGAATAAATACAAATCTCAGCCTGTGGAGGACCATGGCCTTCTCAAAGACACGCATCAGTCCACATTAAAGTCAGGTCCATATTAAATTCAGTATCAAAGCTGTGTATGGTGGAAGAGAGCATTGCATCCAACTGAGAGCAGATGAATCACAGAATAGTTTGGGTTGGAAGGGACCTTTAAAGGTCATCTAGTCCAACCCCACTGCCATAAGCAGGGACATCTTCAACTAGGTCAGGTTGCTCAGAGCCCCATCCAGCCTGGCCTGGAATGTTTTGGGTTGACCCAGTGCTGATGGATCTGGTGGAGTTGAGAACGGTCAGCGTGAGGTTCATGGTTGGACTGGATGATCTTCAAGGTCTTTTCCAACCGAGATGACTCTGTGATTCTGTTTCCAGGGATGGCACATCTACCACCTGTCTCGGCAACCTGTTCCAGCGTCTCACCATTCTCACCGTAAAAACGTTCTTCCTTATATCTAGTCTGAATCTCTCCTCTTTTAGTTTAAAACTGTTACCCCTTGTCCTATCGCAACAGGCCCTACTAACAGGTTTGTCCCCATCTTTCTTATAAGCTCCCTTTAAGTATTGAAAGTCCGCAATAAGGTTTCCCCAGACCCTTCCCTTCTCCAGGCTGAACAACCCCAACTCTCTCAGCCTTTCCTCACAGGAGAGAATACAGATGAGCTCTGTACTTTAGCATTTGAAGACTGCTCTCATCTGTTTGCTTAGTTTTCAGTTTTGCCCACTGAGGACATTTTCAATCTCTCCATCTCTGTCCTGTTTTCCGTGCTTAGATAACTTACTGCCTCCCTTTTGGCTAGTCTCCAGGAAGCCAACAGTTGGCCAACACCCTTCTTGAAAGCTGCTGCACACTCCCAGCCACTGCTGTGCAGCAGAGACCTCAGGACTCCTGGGAAAAGATGACAGTCACACAGACATCTCGTATGCGAGAGGACCCCCTGTTCCAGAAGTCTCAGGTGAGGTTTGCTTTTTTCGCAATACCCAAGGCTTGCTGAGCTACAGCCAGTTGTGCTTTGATACTGATCCTTGGGTTCTTCCCGCTTGCCGTGAGTCCAGCCAGTAATTCCTGGTTTGTATTTGTACAGTTGATTACTCACTTGATAGTTAATCCCAACAAACCCGTGTTCATTGATAAGACTTTGCATCTTATCTTCTAGGTGGCTACAAATAGAAGTATTGCCTTTGTGCTCAATGTTTTTCCAGGAACTGAATGTAGGCCAAATCCTCTAAAATTCAGGCAGGGGAGACGAGCAGGGCAGATTGCCCTCTGTGTCAATGACCAGCTGTAGTGCATGGAGCTCTGCCTGGGGATGGATGAGGAGCCAGCCGAGAGCTTATGGTCAGGAGTAAAGGGAAGGTAGAGACAGGAGACACTACAGTGAGGGTCTGCTCCAGGCCACCCGACCAGGTAGACCCAGTGGATGAGGCCCTCTATAGACAGAGAGGAGCAGGGCCACGTCCACAAGCCCTGGTCCTCATAGGGAACTTCAGTCACCCTGACATCTGTTGGAAGGACAACACTGAAGGGCATAAGCAATCCAGGAGGTTCCTGGAATGTGTTGATGAGAACTTCATTTTCAAAGTGATAGAGGAGTCAACGAGGAGAGGTGCTATGCTGGACCTTGTTCTCACCAACAAGGAGGGGCTGGGGTGAGGGGGGAAGCTCAAGGTCAGCCTTCGCTGCAGTGACCATGAAATGGTGAAGTTCAAGATCCTTAAGGCATCAAGGAGGGATCACAGCAAGTTCACTACCCTGGACTTCAGGAAAGCAGACTTCGGCCTCTTCAGGGATCTGCTTGGCAGAGTAACACAGAATAAAGCCCTGGAGGCAAGAGGGGCCCAAGGAAACTGGTTCCTATTCAAGGATCATCTCCTCCAATCTCAGGAGTGATGCGTCCTGACAAAAAGGAAGTTCAGTAAGAACCTGGTTGGTGTTTGCAGAGTGTTTGAGAAGTAAATATTGGCTTTGGGGCATAGGACAGTTGGTTTTTAAGACAGCCAACTAAAGCAGCAATTTCCCTTTCATCCTGCTTTGTTTTTCAAGCAAACAGGAGAGAAAATAGGATTAAGAAATATTTAAACACTTCAAAGAGGAATGTGAACCCACTCCCATAGGAGGTTAGCAGTGGAAGCAGGGAAATTGAATTAACCCTTGGGACTACCCACCACCTTCCTTGCTTTGAGTTAAGAAACAAGTTAAGCAAAACTAAAAACTACAAGGAAAATCTCGGAATATTACCATTTTTTTTTCCCTTTGCAATCCGTGCGGGTATCTACATTCTTCAGAACAGACCTAAAAGAAATCTATCTGGTCTTTCATAATCACAGTTAATAAATAACTGTACGCTTGTCTACCTCTAAAAAGTAGGTATACTAGCCTAAGTAATTATTAAATTAATTATTAAAAGTAATTAATTATTAAAAATAATTAAAAATAATTAGATAACAAATATGTTTGTAAACACCTTGGCGTGGATGAACTGTTAGCTAAAAAATGGCATCATCTGTATTTTAGAAATACATATTTCATCATATTAAAAGGTTTTAAAACTTTATAAGCAGTGTTTGGTTAGTTAAGATACAGAGAAAACCAGAAATGAATATATTCAGTTTTAGAAATTTTTAAGTTTTCTCATTAAAAAAACCCATCCATGCTACTGGGGAAAAAAGAAAATAAAAAGAAAAGGAAAAAAAAAAAGCAAAGAAAGTATTTTAAACTGCAGCCAGGGCATTTAAGTTAAACTTCAAGGAAAAGCTTGTAATTATAAAGATTGCCAAGTATTAAAAATATTAACATGGAACAATTCCAAATCAAACTTGTCATGTCAGAATTAATAGCAATTAGATAATATTTAAAAGCTAAGAATGAAGGAACGCATGCTATCCTAACACAGTGATGAGGTGTGAATAGAATAAATTAATTTCTTCAGCGCTAAGGTTTTAGAAAGAAACCTGAAACTTACTCAAACCAGAATCCACAGCAATTTAGAATGAATTAGTTAATTAATTAAAGTTATCACTTCAGAATTAATTAAAGTAGTACTAGAGGAGTGAAGCCTCATTGAAGAAAACCCATTTGTGCTGAAGTGGGACAGAAATCAAACACATCACGCTTTCCAGGAGCCTGGGCAATTCCTCCGCTGCTGCAGATCCCATGGGACATCGTCCCCAGTTGGATGGAAAATTAGAAATAAATAAATAAAGCAGCAAAAATATCAATATCCATTTTGCACCAGTTTTTTTTCAGATCTCGCCTGGATGGGATGAGCTGGTTAAACACACAGGACAGGCACTGAATGGTTAATCAAAGATCCAGATAGCCAACGGGTTTGTCTTGGGATCGGTCAAGCTTTGGGTCTCCTCTGGAGGCGTCTGCAGTGCTGGTGGAGGGTGGGGAGCAGCAGCGTGTCCTGCGGGGGTTATGGGGAGCAGCAGCGTGTCCTGCGGGGGTTATGGGGAGCAGCAGTGTGTCCTGAAGGGATTATGGGGAGCAGCAGCGTGTCCTGCGGGGGTTATGGGGAGCAGCAGCGTGTTCGGAAGGGATTATGGGGAGCAGCAGCGTGTCCTGAGGGGATTATGGGAAGCAGCAGCGTGTCCTGAGGGGGTTATGGGGAGCAGCAGCGTGTCCTGAGGGGGTTATGGGGAGCAGCAGGCCCCGTGGGGAGGCGATTCCTGTCCTTCCCTGCTGAACATCGAGAGAATGTGGCAGCTTTTATGTGCCTGAAAGGTGCAGCCCTGCAGGCTGGTTGGCACGATGGGCCTCTGTTGGGAGGGACCTCAAGGAGGTCCATGCCACCAGGTCACCATGCCTCAAGCTCCCCCAGTTTCCCCAAACCAAGTCCTGGGGATCCCGAGGAGGCATTGCTCATCTGGGTTGATTGCGCTTCCAAGGACCTCCTTCACCTCCTCTGACTGTGGTTATTTGCCACCTAGGTTTGGGGTTTTTTCTATTTTTATTTTTTGAGATGCGGTGTCTTTTCACCCAGCTCCTGCATGTCTTTTCTTTCCCTGCCCAGTGCAGTTTGTGCTTTGCCTCTTGGCGAGCTGAGGTCAAAGCACTGCGCCACCCCTGGCTCCCTGGGCAGGTCTCTGGGCTCCCCCGGTACCCCCGCAGGGCTGAGGGGGTGTCCGCGCTCCGGGGGGACCCCGAGCCCCCGGTACCGAACGGCGCGGGGCGGCGGGAGCGTCTCGGGGCGTCCCCCCGGGGAAGCCCAAAGGGCCCTTTGGGTCAGCGGGGGGACCCAGAGCACGAACGCTGGGGCTGGATGCCCCGCGCCCACCTGCATGTCCCCGCGCCCACGGGCGCTCCGGCCGTTCCCTTCCCGCCCCATTTCTGTTCCCCCGCGCTCCCCCTGCCCCGCCCCGGAAGTGACGTCGCCGCGCAGCGCGAGCGCGGCCGGAAGCGGCTCCGGGGGAGGTGCTGGGCTCCGGCACCGGCCGGGGCTGAGGGGCGGCGGCGGCGGCGGTGGCGGTGGGGGGCGCTGCGGGGCGCTGCCGGCGGTGGGGGGCGCCGCCGGGGGGCGCCGCCGCCTGGTGAGCGCGGGGGGACGGGGTCGGCAGAACCGGCGGAAGGGGGGAACGGGCCGCGCCAGCCCCTCCCCCGCGGGGAGGGGGCGAGCTGGGAGGATCCACCGGGATGCTGGGCCGGGGTCAGGGAACGGTGGTTCCGGGAGGGGAGGTGTTAGGGAACGGCTTGGGATCCGCGGTGACAGCGGGGAGGGGCTGGTTGATACTGGGGGGGACTGGGGAGTGCTGGGACAGGGACTGGTTACAATGGGGTGGGGGACGAGATGAGATGGGAGCGCCCGTGTGCATACTGGGAGGGAACTGGGGCATATTGGGATGGGGAGGTTGTAATGGGGGGATGGAAGGGATGAGATGGGGGGGACTGGGGCATGCTGGGGTGGTCTCGTTGGAATGGGGTGGGGAAGGGCAGTGAGATGAGGGGGTCTGGTTGATCCTGTTGGGGACTGAGGCATACTGGAGTGTTCTGGTTGGAATGGGGAAAGGGGAGGTCAGTGGGATGAGAGGCTCTGATACTGGGAGGGACTGGGACATGCTGGGAGGGTGTGCTTGTAATGGTGGGCAGGAGGCCAATGAGATGAGACCGTCTGGTTGATACTCGGGGCAACTGGGGCATACTGGGGCACACTGGGGGTGTCTGGTTGTAGTGGGGGTGAGGGAAGGGATGAATTGAGGGGTCTGGTTAATATTGGGAGGGGTTGGGGTGTACTGGGAGGGTCTGGTTGTAACAGAGGGGAGGGAACAGATGAGAGGGTCTGTTTGATACTGGGGGGACTGCGGCATACTGGAAGGTCCTGGTTGTAATGGGTTTTGGGAGGGGAATGTGATGGGAGTGTCTGGGTGATACCAGGGGAGACTGGGACATGCTGGGAGGGCTTGTGGTGTTCTTGGGGTGGGAGGGGATATCAGGCTGCGCAGGGAGGATCCTTGTTGATACTGGGGTAGGACTGGGCCATGCTGGGAGTATCTGGGCTGTTCTGGGGTGGAAAAGGGGTGATGACCTGGGCTGCGTGGGGACTCCTGGCCATCCCACAGGTGCTGGGGATGCTGGATGGGCTGGGGGCGTCACTGATGCTGTGGCGGGGGGTGAAAAAAATCATGTATTTTTGGCCCAGCAGCTCCTACACAGTTGCAGTTGGAGCCTTTTGCGCTGCTGCAAATTCCTCTGTTGCTGCCCGCTGCCACTTCGCTCCCACACCAGCCCCGTCCTTCCACTGAAATTATTCTTTTTCCCTTCCTGACATATTTTCTCACTTTTATTTAGAGCCTGCGGCAGCAATTCCTTCACGGCTACGCGTGATGCACCCAGCTCTTGCTCCGCGGGTAGGACCGGTCGTCCTGATCAGTTCCATGACTGAAATGGCAACTCGCCATCGCCCCGTCTTCGCCAAAGCTGTTTTCACAGGGGTTTGGCTTCGCCGTGGCGCTGCCTGCTCGGGGAATACCTCTTCTGCTGTGTTTTAGGAACACGTAAGGTTTTTTGGGACCCTCGTGGTTGCCTGTCTTGGGCTGAACCCCCCAGATCTTCTCTGCTTTGCCACGTAGAAGCTCCGCTCTGGCAGACGTTTTCTGTTTTTTCCCCCAAATATGTTGCCTTGCTGCCCTTGTGCTTTTCTTGCTTTGCCTCTTTCTGTTCCTTTGGCTCGCAAGGTCTGCGAGTGCTGCCTGTACACTTTAATCCCTTCCCCGAGAGCAGACCCCTCCAAAACCCCTGGTTTAAACCAACCAGCGGTGGATGGAGCTTGGAAAAACACCGGCCTAAGAGAGGAGCATTTGCTGAGAAAGGGATCTGAAAAACCACCCCAATACGCTCCACAGCCGAGTTGTGCTGTTGAATCCCCAGGAGCTGGGGGCTGAATCCCTGTTTGCCTGTGCCCGAGACACGGCCGACAGCTCCCTGTTGCAGACAAGGGGTCACGTAAGCACCCGGGGACACCAAGCACCCTCCGAGGAGCTTTCCAGACTGGAAGCTGCCGGCCAGCCCGTGTGGCCTTTGATGGTTGGGGCTGGTCCCTCGGCTGTTGCTCTGACCAGGTAACTATGAGCCAGCCCTGCAAGGAAGTGAATCCCTTCCTGCTATGAATAGCACCTGCTTTTGGGTGCTAGTAACAGGCTTATGGGTAAAATGGCTTTTAAGCGCCGATCTGGGCCGTTTCTCTGGTGCTAGGTCTGCCTGTCACCCCGGTCCCTGGAAGGGGAAAGGGATTGGTGATGCCAGGTTTTGCAAACTCTCTGTAGTGTCTGCATCTGCCTCCTTCTCCCCCTCCATTCCTGTATAACTGAATCTCTGACCTCCCTCTGCGCTGCTGCCACCACATCCTCATCTTCACACCTCCTCCCTCACCGTCTTGCTCCAGCCTGTTGCTCCTCTCACGCTCTTTCTTTTTCTCATTTTTGCAGGGGCTGCCATGGACGGGCAGCCAAGTCCTCCAGCCTGTGAGTGTCCCTTTTCCCAGAGGCTCTCCCTGCTTTCCGAAAGAGATGGTCCTGAAGGTGAAGAAGAGCAGGAGGAGGCTCAGGAGAAAGATGCAGCCGGGACACAGCCGAGGGAAGAGCTGGGGGAAGGCTCCCCGGTGCAGCTCGGACAAGCTTCTCCACGCCGCTTGGGACGGTGCTGCCGTGGGCAGGGCTCCCTCACCCCTCGGGGTGCAGGCAGGCCCTGCCAGAAGACTGATGAGGACGAGGGGGCTTCCCTGTGCCACCAGGCGCCGGGGGAGCTGCGGCCATGCCGGCGGAAGCACCGGTTGTGCCTAAAGCCTGAGGCAAGCCGCGTCCCCGCATCCCCAGGACGGGGGGAGAGCACCGAAGAGCCGGGACCTTCCCGGGGGAAGAGGCTGCGGTTGATCTGGGGCCGTACAGGCGACTTCAGACAGAGGGTGATGGAGAATGGGCTGGAGGAGGTGCCACGGAGCAGTGAGGAAGAGGAGGAGGAGAGAGGGTCTCGGCCCTGTTCCCCCGAGCTGCCCCTTCCCGGCGATGTCCGTCCCAAGCCGGACTTTGTGCAGCTGATCGACGAGCGTGGCATCTACTCCACTGCCAAGCTGGTGCTGGGGAGCGCGGTGGGCGAGCTGGAGGAGGCGGCGACGGGGCTGCCAGCCCACTCGAAGCGGGGAGCGAGCAGCGTCGGCGAGCTGGAGATCCGTGAGGTGATCGTGGACGAGAAGCCCTTCCAGTGTGGCGTCTGCGAGAAGGCCTTCAAGCGGGCCTGGGAGCTCTTCAGCCACGAGGTGGTACACAACGAGGAGCGGCCCTTCCGCTGCGACCTCTGCCAGGCCTCCTTCAAGCGCCACTCGGACTTCAAAAGCCACCGGCTGGTTCACACGGAGGAACGGCCCTTCCGCTGCGAGCTCTGCGGCAAGCGCTTCAAGCGTTCCTCCAACCTCCAGGAGCACCGGCGCATCCACAGCGGCGAGCGTCCCTTCCGCTGCCCCCGCTGCGCCAAGAGCTTCAAGACCCCCTACGAGCTGCAGCGCCACGCGCTCACCCACTGCGCCGAGAAGCCCTTCAAGTGCGCCGACTGCGGGAAGGACTTCCCCACCTCCAACGCCCTGCTCCTCCACCAGCGCCAGCACTGCGATGACAAGCCCCACGTCTGTGGGGTCTGCGGTAAGAAGTTCACCTACGGGCACAGCCTCAAGGTGCACGAGCGGGTGCACACGGGCGATCGTCCCTTCGTCTGCCCACTCTGCGGCAAGGGCTTCAAGCAGTCCAACGCCCTCTCCTCCCACGAGCGGGTGCACACCGGTGAGCGCCCCTTTGTCTGCAAGACCTGCGGGAAGGCCTTCAAGCAGTCGTCCTACCTGGTGATCCACGAGCGGGCGCACACGGGGGAGCGCCCTTACAAGTGCGAGGTGTGCGGGAAGGCCTTTGCCCGGCCCTCCTTGCTCCTGCAGCACCACCGCGTGCACAGCCAGGAGCGGCCCTACAAGTGCAGCTTCTGCCACAAGTTCTTCAAGGACCTGGCCTACCTAGCGGTGCACGAGAAGGTGCACACGGGCGAGACGCCCTACAAGTGCAGCGTCTGCGACAAGGGCTTCGCTCACCCCTCCAACCTGCTGCAGCACCAGCGCGTGCACCGCGACGGCTGAGCCCCGGCGCGGCAAGCGCAGCCACGGCGTTGGCAGCCTGTGGCGGCCATAAGGATGCCGCCACCAACAGCAGATGGGCTCCAGGCTGGGGGACCCGTTACACGTGCCCAAAGAATGGCGCGGACCCCCAAAACGCTGCGGCGCTTCTGAGCCGCAGCCCTTCGCTGAACCTGGACCCACGCCGTGCTCTCCTCCTTCCTCCGTGGGGGTGATCCCAGCAGGACGCTCCCCGAGCCCATGGGCTGGGGTAGCTGCAAGCTCCTGGCGGGCGTGCCGTGGCTCGTGGCGTGCTGTGGCTCATGGTGTGCCGTGGCTTGTGCCATGGCTCGTGGTGTGCCGTCGCTCGTGCCGTGGCTCGTGGCATGCCGTGGCTCGTGGCTTGTGGCGTGCCGTGGCTCGTGGCACAGCGCTGGTGGGCAGACAGGAGCCCTCCTCTTTGCCCTGTGCAAGGAGGAGGGCTGAGACCCCCTCAAGTCATCCCAAGGTCTCCCTCCCCAGTCATCCCAGTGAGCATGGCTCAGCCGGGGCTGGGGGCTCCCAGGGAGTCGGGGCACACTGTTGCCTGCAGTAGGGGACAGACTTGCGTGTCTTTTTGGCGGGGGGAGATACGATGATGGTATGGGTAGCAAGAAGGATCACAGGGAAGAGTGAGGAGCAGGCACCTCCCTTTCCCCCGAAACCTCTTTGGGTTCACGTGTCCCGTCCATATCTCATGCTGCTGCTAATGACGTGGTTAATCACCCCCTTTTTTTCCGCCCCAGGGTGCTGGCAGGACTGGTAGGGAGCAGAAGAAAGGGGGGGGACGTGCTGCTGCCGTCCACTTTGGGAGCCTCAGCAAGTGATGCCCAGTGCTGTAAGTTCTCCAACCGCTCCTGGGACTTTCCAGGCAGGAACCTGGATGGGGTACGGGCAAGCAAGTCATGACCAGCCCCCTGCATCCTCTTCCTCCTCTTGCTTCCCGGAGCTGCCCCCGCGCTGCTGCTGGAGCCTGGATTTGTCCCCCCATGGCTGGTGGCTGTGTGTGGGGGGTGGCATGCGGACCTTTGTTCTCAGGGGTGAGACAAAACTCTGTCCTCACCTGCGCCGTTGCCCTTGTGTTGTCGCTTGGACTCCCGGAGATCCTGGGTCCCACCCTGTCCCCCCTTTTCGTATGGTCCCTGTAGCGCTGGGAACGGGGGGGTGGGATGTGTGCGCTCCTTGGCGCTCTGCACAGTAATTACAGGATGGTTATTTAATGACGGCTCTGTCTCATCGCCTCCTCCAGCTCACAGCCATGTCTGGCTGGGTCTTGACATGGGCTTTTGGTGCTGGTACATTTCTTGGTGGTCTTACCTCCTTCCCACCCAGTACCTTCCCCCAGCATCCTTCAGATGGGGGTGGGAGGTCACCTGGCATGCGTTGCCAGCAGACGCGGTAAGGAGAGACCCGCCAAATCCAGGGTGTGGGGCGGATCCTGCTTGGCACTGCCAAGCCCGTGCCCCACAGATGGGTGCAGGGTGGGCCGGTAGGGCCGTCTTGGGATCTGGGCTGGTGGATCCCTCTGCAAGGATGCTTGTAGGCCTTCTGGTCCTGTTGGTCTTCTCCCTTGCCCCACAGCTTCCCAGTTTCCTCCCATTTCAGCCCTTGAGACAGGACTGGGGCAGCTCTGGCCTCTTCATAAGTCTGTTCCTGGCCATGGGTCATGAGGTTGTGATTTGATTTTGGGATTGAGCCTGTCCCTGAACGTTCTCTGTAGCCCAGCCAGTGGTGGACATGTGTCAACAGGTTCCCAGATCTGCTTTGTCCGCGTGTCCCTGCGGTGGCAGGGAGGGGGTGTCCAAACAATTGGCAGAGATCTGGGGTTGCATCCAACTGCTGAGGCCATCAGAGATGATCTGGGGTACCCAGCTGGCCCTCAGCTCCTCTTCCAGGAGAGCTCATGTCTCTTATGGTCCCTATGTCCTATATGCCAGCCCCCCAGAGTGTCTGGGGTGCTTGAGGGCATCTCGGCTGGCTCTAGGGAGGTGGTGCTCTTGTGGTTGGACAAGCCCCAGCCTTTGATGGACATCCTGCCTTGTGGGATCTCCAGCCCTGGGCATCCTGGAGGCCAAAGCAAGCTAACCTCCCTGATCTGCATTTCGGGTGGGGAGAGAGGAGCATCTGTGATGGGTCAAGCCCCAGGCTGTCTGCTCCTGGAGATGCCCGTCTTGGAATTACGGCTTTTCTCGTCTGCTGGGATCATGCGTCGCATGATCAAGCGATGGTGGTCACCCAGCAATGGATAAGGTCACCAAACAGTGACCTTATGGCCAGCACCAGCTTGGTAGTTGGCAAGGAAAGGGATGGCCTCACTACTGGAGGAAATTATTACAGGTTTTGTGCTGCTTGGATGTCCTGCAGACCCCCTGCTCCCCTCTCGGCCATGGCCTGAGGGGTGATCTCGTGCTGGCACTGCCCAGCTTTTCCAATCCATCTGGAGGTGTTTGTTCCAGCATCTGGTGAACCCCTGGAGTTTCTCAGGCGGGATCTAGGGGCCAGCTTTACAGGGGCTCATGTGGAGTGTTTTCAGTTTATTTCTGAATGTGATGGAGCCCAAGCAGCCCTGATTTTGCTCTTAATTTGGGAACAGTGCTCTCCAACCCCTCTGAAGCGTCACAGGAAAAAGAAACACGGAAATAACCTTTGGTTCTGTGCCTCTCCCAGTTTTGGGATGTCATTCATCCCGGGGGAAGCTGGAGGGAGGATCAGGCACAGTGTACCCACGCTTACTTCAGTCTCTGGCAAGGAAGGCGTCGGTTGCCTGGGCAGGCGCCATCTCCTGCTGTTGGGACCTCAGCTCGCTGGGCCTCCTGGCCTCCCCCCCCCATCCCAGGTGCTTTGGGGGTGCAGCCCTCAGTTTGCGAGCCTGATGGACCCCGAGGCAAGGCTGGGATCGGTGTCCCTCTGCACTGGGATGCTTTTAGGCATGGGGTGCCAGCAGAGAACCACGAGCTACCAGGCAAGGGCACGTCTTGTGCCCCTGTGAACCTCAGCAAGGAGGTTCCCCATGGTTGGGTCCCAAAGGGTGGGTCACAGGTTGGGGGTGTGGGGCAAGGAGAATGGGGCTCTGTGGCTGCCCCAGAACGGATCCAGGGAGGAGGGCTGAGTATCTGGGGCTGCGGGATAAAGCACATTGCAGCTCTGGCATCTGGGGAGGGTCAAGAAATGGGGGACTCGCCTCCATCCAAGGTCTGGGGGAAGCTGTGACAGAGGAGCACAAAAGCAGCTCATGGCCCACACCCCAGCACTCACACCCGTCACACCTAGAGGGTTGGGGGCCCCCTTTTAATTCATTTGCACCCCTCCTTCTTCTCCTCTGCTCCTTTAGCGCAGCCTTGCACCGGCTGCCAGGCTCGTCGGGCTCCTCCTGAGCCATGGGGGCTGCTCCGAGGTTGTGAAGGTGGTTAAATAAATGTCACCAGATTGGGAGACACCCCCTTGGCTGGCTATTTTGGGGCTCCTGACAGAAGTCATTGGCACAAGCTACTTTTGAAATGTCCTGCCCATCAGCTGCTGCTTTGTGGTCTTCAGGATTGCAGATTGGGGAAAATGGGGAGCCTGGTGCAACCCCTGGGGCATGAACTTGGGGGAGGGCCACATCACGGGGCAGCGTCTTCCTTCATCAGCTGCATCGTCTCGGTGTCGGCGTCCTCAGGGGCTTCTGCCTTGGTGGGGAGGTAGATGGCAGGCTGGAAGGACGTCGCTGAAGCTCTCTGGTGCCGGGGGGCTGTGAGATGGAGGGGACACCGGGCTGTCACCAGGCTCTGACAGCCACTGAGCGCCCCCCTGGGGGTTTTGGGGTGGCTGGAGCAGGCACACAGAGGGGTGAGACTGTCACCTCCAGCCTGGGCTGCTGCCAGGCACCTCCTCTTCAGGTTGAGCCACAGCAGGGCCCCGCTCAGCAGCATCACCAGCGCCAGCACCGCTATCAGCCCCACGCAGGATGGTGAAGCACCTGGGGTTGGGGGGAGAGCGGACTCGGGATCCCATTTCCAGCCAAGACCAGTAACAGCCAAACACTGAACGTAGCCTGACCTCCCCCAGCAGCTCGGCTGGTGGCTGAGATGGGCTTTGCTTAATCAGGCTTCACGTTAAGACCCATTTCCCTGGGTGGATGATGGGATGGGGAGGTTGGAGCAACCTTCCATGTTCCTGCTGCTCCTACAACCCCCGTCAGCTGTATGGTGCATTATCCCGCTTTGGACTTGGGGTGCTACAGCTCGCGCAGGCCTATTTCTGACCCTCCATCCTTCAAGGTTGACCCAGCTCTACCACAACCTCTCTCAGAAAATAGGGGCTGGTCCTGAAGGGAGCCCAGAGGGTTGGGGGGTGGGAATAAGGAAATTTGGACTCCAAGAAGAAATGGGAGGGGTGAGTGAGTTTTGGGGTCAGGAAAGCATCTCCCGATGCTCCCAAGGGTGGCAGAAAACGAGGCGCATCCTCCAGGAAAGGGCTTTAGGAGCTTGCCAGGATGAAGGTACCACCTTTGTACTTTCTTCTCTCCTTGGGACCTTTTCCCCCCACCCGCTGCAGCCACCGCAGAGGATCCCAGTGCTCACCTTTTGGCTTCGCGCACACCACACCGGCCGCTGAGCCCTGCCTGCACGGCCCCGGACCCATCCCTTTCTGCTGGCACTCCAGGAGCAGCGTCTCGGTCCCCTGGCAGCTCAGCCCCTCCAGTAAGGCATGGCCGTCCCCACGGTTGAACTGGTCTCCGACAGGCGCCGACTGGGCTGGCCCACAGCCCAGCTGCCTGCAGACCACCCCGGCTTCCAGCAGGCTCCAGCCGCTGCCGCACACCCCGTGCCAGGTCCTGTTGTAGAGCACCTCCACCCGCCCTGCGCAGGGACCGGGGCCGTCCCGCACGCGCAGCGGCAAGGGGTCTGTGCCTGCAAGAGGGAGCAAAGGGGGTGAGACAGCCCCTCCGACCCCGCTGGCAGATGGAGAGGGGCGTGCAAGGTGCACATGTGTGCGTGGCATGTGCCACCTGCACCTGCTGCACCATTCCCCCCCCTCAGCTCCCTTGCAAGGTCTCCCATCAGTGATGTCCCACCAGTGCTGCCAGCCTCCCAGTCCCAGATAAAACCCTTTTTTAGGACATCTGAGCATCCCCCCTGGGCACCACCTGAGCACACAACTCCTGCATCTTCCTCGTGGTTGCAGTTATGGAGTCCCCAGCTCCTAAGGCCGCACTGGGAGAAGGTGGTTTCCGTGCCGGTGCACTCCACATCATCCAGCCAGATGGGGTCCGACCCTGGTCCGAAGTGAGCTTGGTGTGGGACTGACACGGCTGTCCCACAGCCCAGCTGCTGGCAGACCACCTTGGCGTCCTTCAAATCCCAGCTGTCGTCGCAGACAGTTCCCCACTGCTGTTCGTGAAACACCTCCACTCTCCCGGCACAGCGATTCGGGCCGTTGACCAAGCGGACCTGCACCTCCTCTGTGACGTTGCTGTCTGCCAGGAGAAATATGGTTAGGAAAGGCAACAGGATGCCCATCACCTCACCAAAAAACCAAAATCCCCAAACCAGAAGCCAAAGTGCAAATACAGAGTCATTATGGTCCCCCCCAGCAAGGGATGCAACCCCCCCAACCCTTCCAGAAGAGCATGGCTGTAGGGATGGGCTTCAGTTGCACCTTCATGCCCTAAAATGGTGGTATCTCTTCCATACACGTGTGTGGACCAGGCCATGGGGACCAGGCTGGGGATTTGGGGTCAGGGCTTGACTCTCTTAGTAGGACAGGGAGGGGGGGTGTGAAGGTTTTGATGAGATGTCGGTTATGAATGCAGTGGGAACCTGTTGCTGGGTTGGGGACGTGACTGGCCAAAAAGGGGCTATGATGCTTTGCCAGCCCCCCTTCCCAAAAATCCTGCCTTTCCAGGTCTAGCATCTCCCCAAAGGCAGCCAGATGAAGTACAGGCCCTCCTGTCCGTCTGTCCCCCAAACGCCCTGTGTTGCTGGATGGGATGTACCAAAGCACACCACGCTGGCATCTTCTCCATGGTGGCAGTTAGTCTGTCCCCAGGGAAGGGCTTGGCACTGGGCGATGTTGTCCTCGCTCCCGGTGCAGTTCACGTCATCCATCCAGATGCGCTCCGTCCCCTGCCCGAAGCGAGCCCTGCCAGGGGCTGCCACGGCCGCCCCGCAGCCCAGCTGCCTGCACACCACCGCTGCATCACTCAGGTCCCAGCTGTCGTCGCAGACCGTCCCCCACTGCCCGGCGTGGAGCACCTCCACCCTCCCACCACAGCGGTTCGGTCCCTGTACCAGGCGGACCTCGGCCACCGCTGACCTGGCCTGTTCTGCGGGCAGAGAAACGGGAGATGCAGCGTTGAGGACAAGAGGGCCACGTGTCCAGGGGAGGCTTTCTGGTGGCAGCAGTCGGGGTGCAAACCTAGGCCAGATGCCCAGCCTTGGTGGGACAGAAAGACAGATCCTGGCCTGACCCTGCCTGCAGAGATGTGTGGACAGGCATGGCCCTTGAGCTTCCTAAGCACCACCAAGCACCTACATTTGGCCTCCAGACTCAGTCCCTGATGGGGAAGGGGAGAAATAAATCCCCTTTCTTGGAGCCTCGCTGGGATCCAGCAGAGTCTCAGTGCAGCCCACATCCCAAACTGGGTATCGATGTCCTCTTTCCCCCCATTCCCTGCTCAGCTGTGCCAAGGGCGGTTGGATTGGGGCAGCTTCCCGAGCTACTGGGGTGTGGGGATGGGAGCCAACACTGTCTGCCAAGGGGATGAGCCCCTGTGCCCTTGAAATCTTCCTGCAGCCAATGCTCCTGAGGTCACGTTGGAGAGGAAAAGGCTTTTGTTTTTTGGGAGGGTCAGCTCCAAGCTGTGCTTTTAGGACCCCGCAGGAATGAGCATCACCTGCACAGACCACGCCGGCATCCTCCTCATGGGTGCAACCACTGTTTCCCCAGGGCCTGGCCCGACACTCCACGAGGGCGTTCTCCCTCCCGATGCAGGCGACACCGTTCAGCCAGATGGGATCCATCCCCCTCCCGAAGGAAGCTCTTGTCGGGGCTGAGACAGCCGCCCCGCAGCCCAGCTGCCGACAGACCACCATCGCATTTCTCAGGTCCCAGCCGTGGTCACAGACTGTCCCCCATTGCTCATTGTGAAAGATCTCCACCCTCCCAGCGCAGCGATGTGGGCCGCCCATGAGCCGGACAGTTGATGTGTTGGTTGCGCCGGTGCCTGGAAGCACCGCAAAAACATCACAGTGGGTTGGGGACACACACGGTGCTGGTGGCAATGCCCGGGGCTGGGGCAAAAGGACCCGCTCCCACCCCAGGAAGGGCTTGACCATCCTGCTGCAGCACCACCCCGGACGCAGCGAGATGCAGGATGGACACCCCTGACCCCCCTGGGACACCCCGTATTGAGGGAGATGGACGTACCTAAGCACACCACACTGGCGTCTTCTCTGTGGTTGCAGTTACTCTGCCCCCAGGGACGGGCTCGGCACTGGGCCAGGGCGTCCTCGCTCCCAGCACAGGCCACATCATCCAGCCAGATGCGCCCTGTCCCCTGCCCAAAGCGAGCCCGGGCAGGGGCTGCCTCAGCTCTGCCGCAGCCCAGCTGCCTGCACACCACCGCCGCGTCTTTCAGGTCCCAACCGTCGTCGCAGACCGTCCCCCACTGCCCGGCATGGAGCACCTCCACTCTCCCGGCGCAGCGGTGTGGCCCGTCCACCAGCTGCAGGTCAATGGAGCTGGAGTTGCCTGCTTCTGTGGAGAGAGAAATAGGTGAACACATGGCTGGAGGGCACCCCCCTATCCCTGGACCGCCCCTGCCTGCATCCTTGGGCCACCCCCTACCTTCAGCACCCCACACATCTCCAGGGAGGAGCAGGACAGGGCCAGCATTCGGCCAACAAAAGGGATTGATGTGGCTGAGTGCTGCCATTTGACCAGGGGGAGGCTGCCCCAGGGTCACAGAGTCACTGAACGGTTTGTGCTGGGAGGGACCTTCAAAGATCCTCTAGTCCAACCCCCTGCCACGGGCAGGGACATCTTTCACTAGATCAGGGCCTTGAAGCTCCATTCAACCTGACCTTGAACACTTCCAATGATGGTAGGGGCTTCTCTGGGCAACCTGTTCCAGTGTCTCACCACCCTCATCATAAAATTCTTTATGTCCAGTCTAAATTTCCACTCTTTTAGTTTAAAACCATTGTCCCTTGCCCTGTCACTACAGGCCTTGGTAAAAAGTCTCTTGCTCTCTTTCTTATAAGCCTCTTCTAAGTATTTAAATGCTGCAGTAAGGTCTCTCTGGAGCCTTCTCTTCTCCAGGCTGAACAACCCCAACTCTCAGCCTTTCTCCATAGGAGAGGTGCTCCAGCCCTCTGACCATTTTTGTGGCTTCCTCTGGACCCCCTCTAACATGTCTATGTCTTGTGCTGGAGGCCCCAGGGCTGGACACAGCACTGCAGGGGGGTCTCACGAGAGCGGGTCTCCCTCGACCTGCTGGCCACACTTCTCTTGATGCAGCCTGGGGTACAATTGACTTTCTGGGTTGCAAGCGCACGTTGCTGGCTCATGTCCAACTTGTCACCCACCAGTATCCCCAGCCTTCTCCGTAGAGCTGCTCTCAATCCCTTCGTGCTCCAGTCTGTACTGATACTGGGGGTTTTGCCAACTCATGTGCAGGACCTCGCCCTTGGCCTTGAGGTGAAGGTCCAGGAGATACACATGGGTGAGAGCTGCAAGGAGCCCCTACACCAGCCCTGCACACAGCATCTCCTGCAAAGGGGCCCAGCTGCCTGCCCCTGGGTACCAGCAGGAGCTCTGCCTCTGGCCAGCCCCGTCCCGGCTCTCACCTGAGCACACCACACCGGCGTCCTCCCCATGGTGACAGTTGTGGCTGCCCCACATCTTGGCTGGGCACTCGAAGAAGTCAGTTTCCTTCCCCGTGCAGCTCACGTCATCTAGCCAGATGGGGCCAGTTCCCCACCCAAACTGAGCCGAGCTGGGGGCTGAGAGGGCCACCCCGCAGCCCAGCTGCCGGCACACCACCGCCGCATCACTCAGGTCCCAGCTGTCGTCGCAGACCGTCCCCCAGTTGTTGTTATGAAACACCTCAACTCTCCCAGCGCACTTGCCCAAACCACCCACCAGGCGAAGTTTGGGGATGCTGGCAATCCCCGAGCCTGAAAAATACCCAAAAATGGGCATTATTAGAGATATGCTTGTGCATCTTAACACCTGATGGGTTGGAGAGGGCAGGACATTCCCCACAGCAGGTCTGGGTGGTGTTGCTGCAGTGAGCTTGTACGTCCCTTGCCCTTTTTCAGGGACTTGCAGCAAAGTGAGCACGGGCATTTTTGCAGGGTGTAAGGAACTGCAGAAGATCCCTTCCACCAGTTGCACCCTCAGGGTGGTTGCACCCTGGTTCAGAGGACAGGACAGGAGAAAGCATGTGTGTCTCCACCTGAGGAACACCATGCTGGGAAGAAAAGATGCCCAAGTGTCCTCCCCAGTGTTTCTCCGTGCTTTCCTTCCCCCTCGCTTGGAAGCTCCATCACCTGGTGCTACCCACTTCTTGCCTTAGAGGAAATGGCAAAGGATCTTTTTCTGGTTGTCCCTGTCCTGACAGCTGACTGCTACATTGACCTTCTGAGGCCAAGGCTAGACCTGTAGCAGCTAGCTCAGAAGTGTGTATCACATGAGAGCAGCTGGTTCCAGTGCATCTTTCTGCATTTATCTGCACATCCTGGCATTTTACAGTGCCAGCAGCACAAGTCACTCTGCCTGCTTTTGAGCTGGGGCAGGGCACAGTTGCATCTGCTGCCACTCAAGCAGCACCCATGCACCCTCCAGCTGCCACTCCCAAAAGGGTACAGGTGCCTCACCCCATGAAACCACCTCCAATGGTGCCAGACATTGAGGCATTTCTTAAGCCATGCTGCTTTTTTCCCAGTGTATCGTATTTTCCTATGTCTCTGAACCCTGTTATTTTAATGCACTTTCTACCAATCTGGGCAGTTTTTTGGCCAGCTTGTTCCAAGACTGTTCCCAGCCTGCAGAAGGATAGGGCTTGGTCCATCTTACAGAGACAGCATGTGGTGAGAGTTACCTGAGCACACAACGCTGGCATCTTCCACGTGGTTGCATGCATGGTGTCCCCAAGGCTTGAATGAGCATTCAGTGAGGGTGGCTTCTGTTCCAAGGCAACTCACCCCATCTAGCCAGATGGGGCCAGATCCTTCCCCAAAACCAGATAAGCCTGGGGCTGACATGGCTGTTCCGCAGCCCAGCTGCCGGCACACCACGGCTGCATCGTTCAGGTCCCAGCCATCGTCACAGATGGTCCCCCACTGGTGGCTGTGGAAGACCTCCACCCTCCCAGCGCAGCGGTGCGGGCCGTTCACAAGCCGTAGGGCTTCTGAGCTCCCCAGGTCCAAGTCTAAAACCAGAATCAGACAACAATAAATCCTGGCCAGAAATTCTTGCCTGTCAAGCGGCCGGCAACGTGATGGACCTCCCCTTGCTAGGCCTCCACCAGCATGTAGCATTTCTGCTACTGCTGCACCCTGGGTGTGCATGTGTGAGCACCCTTTGGGACAAGCCTGCTAGGACCATGCCCAGTAGATTGTCAACTTGGCCAAATTACTGAGGAGCTCCCATGATATGAGTATCCCCATGGAGACAAGCAGGCAAGGAGCCACCAAGTGCATCGTGCACCTGAGCAAGCAATAGCTTGGTGAAGAGAAGGGACTCCCTGAGGACTAGATGCTGTGTGGTAGCATGGATCAAAAAACCCCACAGGGGTAGCTGCAACCCTGGTGTGCCAGGGCTCTTTGCGTGTGATGGAAAACCTACATTTTACAGGCTTGGGATTTCCAAGCACTTTGCTGGAAGGAAGCCAGGGATGGGTAGACCTCAAAACAGAAAACACCTTGTTTTTCCTGGTGGGACCACAGGAACAAGGGCTGGTTGAGCCAGGACAAGGGGGAGCTGGATGAGCAAATTTGGTCAGACTGCACAGCCTCCCCCAGGGGAGGACTGATCCCCGACTCACCCCACTGACCTGCGGCTGCAGAGCACATGACGCCTGCGTGCCCCCTCGACTTGCAGCTCTCAGCGCCCCAGAACTTGACCTTGCATTCGAAGAGGGCCCCCTCTGTCCCGGTGCACTCCACGGCATCCACCCAGATCAGGCCATCTCCTGTCCCAAACTGGGCAGACCCCGCAGCAGAGTGTGCCACCTCACAGCCCAGCTGCTGACACACCACACGGGCTTCGGCCAGGTCCCAGCCATCGGTGCAGATGCCCCCCCAGCGCTGATCATGAAACACTTCAACTCTCCCGGAGCATGGATCTGAGCCGTTCACCAGACGGAGGTTTCCGAGGTCAGAAATGCCCGATCCTACAACATCAGAGAGCGTACATGTGTTAAGGCGATACCTTCTGCCCCATGAAACCTCTGTCTGCCAGCAATGGGTTTACATCAGAGGCTGAGTAGCCTTGGGGGTCAAGGATGTTCTTGCAACAACAGAGAGGGCAGATCTTTGAGGTGTGATGTGAACTAGCCCAAGTGGTGCCCAAGGCTTGATTAACATGGACTTAACCAAATATAGTCAATGGACCCTATATGCTTTGCCCTCCTAAAGGAGACACATAGGAATGGGTTCTGTCACCAAGATGTAGGTGTCCTTGTGTGTTTGGGACTCCTGGGATACCTCGCCTGCCCTCCAGCTTCTGCTCCTGAAGGGCACAGGTTTTCCTGTAGGATCTCTTAGCCCAACTAGGATGAGATGCTACCTTCCCATGCTGGGGTGACTGAATTCAACTCTGGCTGTCTTGGTCAGTGACATCCAGATATTAAGCAAAGTCCATCTGATATTAAGCAACCTGGTTGCAACCCAGTGGCCCCAGCTTCTTAACAGTCACTCAAATGAGCTGCGGGGTTCCTCTGGCAGAAAGTCAGAGTTGGAGAGGAGCGAGAGGGATGGGAGATGGGCTCTCATGGGCTCATGCAGCTCTGAGCATCACAGGGAACATCTACCATGGATCAACAAAGGTGTTGGAGAGTTCTCCCTGACTGTAACAGTTGAAGACCCATTCGTACTGCAGTCTGCCCTGCTGGGGAGAAGTAGGTGGCCATGTTGCAATCTGCCTGATGGAAATGGTCTCTGGCCTGTGCTAACTGCTGGGATTTGTGATAGGTAACATCAGCCACAAGCATGCTGGAGACCATATTTTTAGCGATAGCCGTGCAGATGGGCAAGGCATTTGTTTTTCTTTGACTTTAACGTCTGCATACAGCTGCCCTCTTCCACCAGGATGGACCACGAGGGGCTGACTTCAGAGCAAAGGGTCTTCAGATTGGCTGCAAACTGTTCCTGCATCGCAAACCCTTGCACTCATAGAGGAAAGCAGAGTCAAACCCCAGACCAGGAGGACCATGGTAGAGTTTGCTGCAGTGCTCCCAGTGCCACGACAAGTGGTGGTTACCTGAGCACACCACACTGGCATCTTCTCCATGCTCGCATCCATGGACACCCCAGCCCTTGGTTCTGCATTCAGAGAGGGCTGCCTCGGTCCCCGAGCAGTGCACGTCGTTCAGCCAGATGGGTCCCTGTCCCTCCCCGAAGCGAGCCCGCCGTGGAGCTGATACCACCATCCCGCAGTCCAGCTGCCGGCACACCACTTTGGCATCCGTAAAGTCCCAGTTGTCGTCACACACCGTCCCCCATTTATCATTGTGAAACACCTCGACCCTCCCAGCGCAGCGACCTGGACCATCCACCAGCCGGACCGGGGCGAAACTGGAAACAGCCGAGCCTGCAACAGGCAGGGAGATGCTCAGAGCACCCAACCCCTTCATGGGAGGAAGAAGGACCCTGCGTTTTGGCACGTAGCTGGTGCTGCTTGGTCACATCACCTCTGAACCCATAGCATCTCATCCCCACCTCATGGAAGAACTTCCCAAAGGGTTTACTTGACTCAGCAGCAAGTGGAGTGAAGACGGCATCTTGCTCCCAACTGGGATGGGGGACATTACCGGTGCATCCTGACCCATTACTGGTGCCAGAGTGAAACCCACCTGAGCATACCACGCTGGCGTGCTTTCCGTGGCCACAGCTGCTCTCTCCCCATGGGCTCATCTGGCATTTTGTAAGGGCTGGCTCCGTCCCCTGGCAATTCACATTGTCCAGCCAGATGCGTGGGGGCCCGGCACCAAATTCCAGCCCCTCCATTGCTGGCAGCACCCTCCCACAGCCCAGCTGCCGGCACACGACCTCAGCATCCTGCTTATCCCAGCCATGGTTGCAGATGGCTCCCCACTCCTCCTGGTGAAGCACCTCAACTCTGCCAGTGCAGCGGTGCGAGCCATTTGCCAGTCGGAGATGAGCCGGCTCAGGGATGATCGAGTCTGCGAACACCCGAGAGAATTATTAATGCTTTCAGACAGCCACCAGTTTCCCTCCATGCTTATCCTATTGCAATTAAGCTCCCAGCCCCTCTTCTAGCTGCCAAAAGGCACAGAGGATGGGAGAACAGGAGGGGTGAAACCCAAAACTCTCCCCAGGAGCACCCTGCACCACAGCATCTCCCTGCAGACGGTGGTCCATGCTGGTCCTGCACCCTCCTGGACCCCAGCCCCACTCCCTACAAGAATTGCTCACTGGGTGAGTTGCTTTCAACAAGCTTCCCTGCAAAGGGTTGGTCTTGTTGGAGCAGGAGGGTTCGCAGAAGGGCAGGAAATAGGGATCCCTGTAGGAATGCCTCCCATTGCCTTAAATAAACACCTTGGGATGGGAGGAGCTGCACTCCGATGGACCATCAGGTGCAAGGGGGGGTCTGGGAAAACCCCACTGGCTGCTGGTGCTGACCCCCAGTCTTACCTGGGGGTGCAGACACGACACAGACCCCCTCCCCACTGCCTTGTGTGGAGTGAGCACTTGTCACCTGAGCAAACCACGCCGGCATCTTCCCCATGGTAGCAATTATTGATGCCCCACGGCCGGCCCAAGCAGTCAGACAGTGTGTTCTCCATCCCCGTGCAGTTCGTCTCATCCATCCAGATGATGCCGTCCCCACGCCCAAACTGAGCCCCGCCGGGGGCCGACAGCGCTTGCCCACAGTCCAGCTGCCGGCAGACAACCTCGGCATCCAGCAGGTCCCAGTTGTCATCGCACACAGTCCCCCACTTCTTGTTATGGAAGATCTCGACCCTGCCAGCACAGCGGCTGCCATAGTTTACCAGCCGGACCTGGTCACCCTCTGAGTTACCTAAAGGAGGGAAATATGGGGAAGGGCCAGCACACTGTGTCCCCTGGGTAAGGAAAACTGCTCTGGCACCTTCTCAAGTAGCTGAGTGTTGCACCAGGTGCTGCAGGCATGTCTAATCATCGCAAAAAGGAGTTGGCTGATCCCCAGAGCCTGCTGGCTAAGGGGCACTGCAGCAGCATCCCACCCACTTGCATCGGAACCGACCCCTCCAGGAGGATGCCCAAAGTTTCTCCAGCCCCCCAGGCACCCCATGACACTCTGTGATGGAAACGCCCACGAAGAGGGCATGTCATCCAGGGCTGCTTGCAAAGGTAGAAAATAAACGTCATGGACAAAGATCCACCACTGCGAGGTGGTTACCTGTGCACACCACGCCAGCTTCTCTCCCATGGTGACAAGTGCCATTGCCCCGGGGCTTCGTCTTGCATGCAGAGAGGGCAGTCTCCGTGCCCACACAACTCACGCTGTTGGGCCACGTTTGCCCAGGTCCTTGCCCAAAATGTGACTTGTCAGGCACCGACAGCGCTCTCCCGCAGCCCAGCTGCCTGCACACCACACGAGCCTCAGCCAGACCCCAGCCCTCATCACAAAGGGCTGCCCAGGTGCCATTGTGGATGACCTCCACCCTGCCTTCGCAGGGCGTCGAACCGTTGGCCAGGCGGAGCTCAGTGGCCGTGGACACCCCTGAAGCTGCCAATAACATACAAGGGTAAGTCAGAGCCATAGCTGTTTCCGCTCCAGTCTGAGCATCCTCCGTGCACAGTGAGCGCCCAGGCTGGAGACCGAGTCCTGCAATGCTCAGCATCCTCTTAAAAGTGAATTTTGAGGGGTGGCTTTGCAAAGGGGCTTTATTGCACAGTCACCTTATTGCAAAGTCACTGTATCATAGACTCATAGAATAGTTTGGGTTGGAAGGGACCTTTAAAGCTCATCTAGTCCAACCCCCTGCACTGAGCAGAGACATCTTCAACTAGACCAGGTTGCTCAGAGCCCCATTACACCTGACCTTGAATGTTTCCAGGGATGAGGCATCTACCACTGCTCTGGGCAACCTGTGCTAGTGTTTCATTGCCCTCATCATGAAAAAGTTCTTCCTTATATCTAGTCTGAATCTCCCCTCTTTTAGTTTAAAACCATGACCCCTTGTCCTATCGCAACAGGCCCTGTGAAAAAGTCTGTCCCCATCTTATAAGCTCCCGTTAAGTATTTAAAGGCCACAATAAGGTCTCCCCGGAGCCTTCTCTTCTCCAGGTTGAACACCCCAACTCTCTCAGCCTGTCCTAACAGGGGAGGTGCTCCAGCCCCCCGGTCATCCTTGTGGTCTCTGGACACACTCGAGGAGGTCTGTGTCCTTCTGATGTTGGTGCCCCCAGAGCTGGACCCAGCACTGCAGGGGGGGTCTTAGGAGAGTGGAGCAGAGGGCGAGAATCCCCTCCCTCAATCTGCTGGCCACACATCTCTTGATGGATCCCAGAATACGGTTGGCTTTCTGTGCCGCGAGCGCACATTGTTGGGTCATGTCCAGCTTCTCATCCACCAGTACCCCAAAGTCCTTCTCCACAGGGCTGGTCTCGATCCTTTCATCCCCCAGCCTGCACTGATACTGGGGGTTGCCCTGGCCCCTGTGCAGGACCTTATTGCAAAGGCACTTTATTGCAAAGTCGCCTTTTTGCAAAGGCGCTTTCCTGCTCCCTGCTGTGCAGCCCAAATAAAAGAGTGCACCAAATACTCCATCAAAAGCCCTTCATCGCAGGTGATGGGTGAGACAGACCTGGCCTGGCTGGATGGGCAGGAACTGGAGAGGGCAAATTACACCTGCAGAAAGTTTTGTATGGTACAGCCTAGTTGCCCCCAAGTCAAACCAGGCTTTGGGGCGGGTCCTCGATAATTCATGCACGCAACTGCAAGCGAAGGGCCCTTTTGCTGTTCCTGCAGCTTAGCACTGGATCCACAGCAGCAGGAGGCGGGCAAAGGCTTTGCAGGGCAACTTGCCCACCTGGGTGCTGCAGGTGCTCCCCAGAGCTGCAAAGGGGATGCGGGGGGCAAGCACCCTTGGAGGGTAAGCAGGAGCCATCCCATGATGCCTTAGGAAACCCTAAAAGTTTGACATTGACCCCTCTTGCAGCTTGAGGTGAGTTACCTGAACATATCACTCCAGCATCCTCCCCGTGGAAGCAGTTGTTGTCCCCCCATGCTCTGGCCCGGCAGTCGAAGAGGGTGTCCTCGGTGCCGGCACAGTTTACCTCATCCAACCAGATGGGATCGTGTCCCCTCCCAAAGTGAGCCCCTCTGGTGGCTGACAGTGCCGTGCCACAGCCCAGCTGCCGGCACACCACTGCTGCATCCACTAGGTCCCAGTCGTCGTCGCAGACCGTCCCCCACATGTGGTTGTGGAGCACCTCCACCCTCCCGGCGCAGCGGTTGGGGCCGTTGAGCAGCTGGAGGGTGCCCAGGGCAGTGATGCTGGAGTCTGTGGGTACCCCAAGGGGACAGTCATAGAAGGGTTGTGCATCACTGCTGGTGTAGCAGGAAGGGATGGAGGGGTGGAGGTGGTGCACAGCCAGATGGCTGCTGTCCTGGGCTACCTGAGCACTCAACACTGGCGTCCTCCACATGGTAACAGTTGTGTTCCCCCCACGGCCTGGCTCGGCATTCAGAGAGGTTCCTTTCCTCCCCGGTGCAGTTGACCTCATCCAACCAGATCTGTCCCGTTCCTTCTCCATACCGAACTCCTGGTGCCACTGACAGCACTGTCCCGCAGCCCAGCTGCCGGCACACGACCCGGCCCTCAGGGGAACCCCAGCTGTCATCGCACACTGTCCCCCACGTCCCGTTGTGGAGCACCTCCACCCGCCCAGCACAGCGGCTGGGGCCACCCACCAGGCGAAGGAACCCCCCTGGGCTCTCAGCAGCTGCGCCTGCAAAGCCAGGAGGGGAAAGAGAAGGGGAGGTGAAATCCTGGGGGTGGATGGGGCTCAGCTGCTCACATATTTGCGATAGTTCCTGCCCCCCCAAAAAGGGTTTCAGAAGTGGTGTTGACCATCCCACACCTGCCCTGGGCATCTCAGGTGGCTCTGGGCATCTGTAGTCAACTGAGACCCTTCTCTGCATCTAAACCCTGAATTTATCCATCTTAACCTCAGTGTGGATCCCACACCCCAGGAACGCTTTTCTTGCTCACGTAACAGGCACAGAAAATGGGTATTTAGCTCATGCATGTTTTTGTACAAGTGGCCATCAGCAAAGATGTAACTTCACCATCAAGAGTGGGTAATGCCTTGGGGTCCAGCGGCGTGGAAAGCTTGTGGGAATGAGTGGAAAAGTGCTTGAGCTCAGGGTCTTGGCAATTTCAGGTTGACATAGCGCTTAAGGGATATGGTGTAGTTGGGAACTGTCAGTGTTAGGTTAATGGTTGGACTAGATGGTCTTCAAGGTCTTTTCCAACCTAGATGATTCTGTGATTCTGTAATGTGCAAGACCCACGATGTGAGATTGCTGCTGGTCCCATATGCACGCTTTTGCAAGAGCGCTAACTGAAGGGAAATGGTGCAGAAAGGAGCCATAACTGGGCGTTAGTCATGTGGAGAGCTCAACTGGGTCAGCAGAAAAAAAGAGTTCAAGAGGGATATGATTGCATTGTGTAAATAAGCTTGTTGACCATGGATAATGATTTCTGAACTGCTCAGGCGCTGATCTGCGCGTGGGTCTGGCCATCAGCAAGCAAGGGGCCAGTTGTAGCACTTGGGAAGTCACGGGGGCCAGAAAGAGGATGAAACAGGTTAAAAAACAAATCCCTGAGTCATTCAAATACAAACAGCATCTGAGCAGCTGTGGCATGCTGCGTGCAGGTGTGCCTAGCTCAACTCTTTCATTCAGGCTGTGCAGTGGGGAGCAGGAAAGCGTCTTTGCAGTAAAGTGTCTTTGCAATAAAGCCCCTTTGCAAAGCCGCCTCTCAGCATTCACTTCTATGAGGAGGCTGAACCAGATGCACGGGGGGCACTCGGTCTACAGTTTGCAGGCTCTCCTGTCCCCAGGGTAAGAGCACGGTCCTGATGATGGCTGGCTCTTCTGCTTCACCCTTTCCCTGTGCGCCTTTTGCTCTCCTTCCTTATTTTTACTAGGAGCGATGAGGCTACCCTGTGATAACACAATAAATCAACCCTGCAGCTGATTGATAGATTTCTCGGCATGTTTCATGCAAGCACTGCCTGGTCGCTTGTGCATTGACTGTGCTTGGGTGGACAAGTCCCATCCCAGATGTCTCCAGCCAGCCAGGAGATACTGACTGTTGAAGAGGCAAATGCCGTACTGAATTTTTCCAGGAGCAGAATTTAAAAAAAAAAAGAAGTGGGAAAATTGTACTGTTCATGAATCAACAAAGAAGGAGGAAACCCAAGCAAGTTAAAGCAAAATTTTAGTTCCAAGAGGCAGTGGTACAAACTGACCCTAGCAACTAATCAGCCTGGAAATTAAAATTAAATCACAACCAGCAGGAAAAGCACATTCCTAATTTTGCTTACTCCAAACCTGATCAGATGAGTGTTTCTGCTCGTGCCCTTTGTAAATGTGAACCAGCACTAAGAGCGTTGCCCAAATCAAAGCTTCTGCTCTGAGCTGGGACAGCTTGGGCAAAGCCCTGAGACCTTTCTTAACCATTTCCAAAGTGAAGTTGCCATTGAACCATCAGCACGATATTGCTCTTGCAGCAGAACTCTTCCCCATCCTTGCACCAATGTGAGAGCAAACCATGGCTGCGGATAAGGGACCTGTAGGGTCTGCAGCTTCCTTATGGCTCTGCCTGAGCACAAGAAGGGACGTGTCTCTTGCCAGCATCTTGCCTGTCTGCCCTGTTAGCCCAAAAACTATTCAGTTCCTTGTGCTGCACATCCATTAGCCAGCCAGCCCTGTCCTGGCAATGTGGGGCTCTACTTCCTCACCTCTCTGTCATATGGGGAGCCAACCCTGTTAATGCATACTGCTGATGGGTTTGACCAAGCCTCCTCAGTGCTGTAAAACCATGAGTTTGCCATGTATGGTCCAGGATAAGCCAAGATTAAAGCAGGGCAGGAGGCCGTGGCCAGCTGTGAGACAGCTTCAGGATCAGGCATGCTTCCCTCCACTCTTGTAATGCTCACAAGCCTTTAATTATGTGGCACAAGCCTTTGATTACGGGGCAAAACCACGTGTGCAGAAGTAGACCTCCAATGTATGACTCTTGGAATGCAGCAGAGATAGCTGAGCTCATGTGAAAAACCTTTCACCCACCTCCAAAGCCATCATAAACCATTCCCCCCTACCCCAGACCCCTGAGTGAAACCCAGGACCACCGACCAGCCTCTGCTGTGCGCCACAAAGTGCTAGCTGAGTAGGCTGGAGAAGCTGACATGGCCAATGGGCTCCCCGTAGTCAGCAGCAAAGGTGAACACCACTCACCCCAAAGACACGCCATCAAGAGGACAGTCCCCGCGCTCTTGGTCCTACCACAGGTGGGTTGGTTTCTGCCCCTGGGGTGGCTGGATGAAGGATGGAGACCACCCAGCATCCCCATGTTCGCAGCCTGGCCACGGGCTGGAGGTTGGAGTAAACTGTCTTTGTGAAAGATGCCAGCTGAGCCTGGTGTCCCACTGGCCAACTAGGAGGGCAGACTGGGATTTCTGCAGTGAGCCCTCCTCTTCTGCTGCCCTGCTCCCCCCCTGGGAGTTTCACCTCCTGTGAAGCTCTGCCAGGAGTTGACCCGCTGCCCCATGCAGCGGCCAGTCTTGTCATCAGCTTGCGAAATGGCGAGCTGTTCCAGGAAAACATGGAGCAAACAAAACCTTCTCGACGCTCGGGTCCCGTCTCGTACGTGCCATCCCCTGTGGGCACCTCAGCTGCCCTGATGCATACTGGTACAAGATATCTACTTTCAACAGGCTAAACCAGGCCTTTATGCACAGAACTGGGGAAATATACCTACGTTACCTTCATTAGAAAGTGTCTGGTTGGGTTTTGGGGGGTGAGGCACCATCGGCTGCAAGAAAATAGGTTACTATAGGCTGGAAATAGCCTTATTGTGGAGGGTGGAACCAGCGCCTGCATTGTAGCCATTTGCCATCAGGTGAGCCTGGACACCATCCATGACGAGAAAGGGTCTCACACCCACCTTGTGATGCTTTGAACAGCTCGGTTGGATTTGGAAAACAATGGGAACTGCCATTTTCTTAGCCTACTGTGGCTGCACTTGCAAGACCCCAAGGGTCCCTTTTGGATAAGCAGTTTGCTTCCCAAATACTGTTATGCAGATGATGCTCCAGGCATGTCCCTTGCAAATTGCTCCCCAAGCATGTCACAACATGCTGAGAGGGTGGAAGAGTTTGCTGTCCTCCCATCCCTTCATGGCGGCATGCTCAAGTTGTGCAAGGAAAGGACTCGAAGGCAGAGCAGCATGCCACTGGAAAGAATGAGTTTTGCAAAAGGGTCATCAAGTTAACATCACTTGTTGCTCCAAATAGGAGAGTTCAGACAGAGGTGGGTGCTGTGCTGGTGGTACATTGGAGATGGGGATTGCATTGGTGTGGTGGTTTAGCCCCTGCCGGGGTCTGAGACCATGCGGCCGCTGTCCCTCCCCCACAAAGGGAGTGAAATACAAAGCCCCAAGACTGAAATAAGGAAAGGTTTAATACAACAATGCAATAGCAACACAACCAACAACAACAATAACAATAACAGTAATAGTGATAGCAATGAACAGAGCAAAATAGCTACCAAATACAGCAGTTTGAAGCACGATGTACAAAACCACGAGTGCACCTCGCTCTGCGCCAGGAAAAATGTGACCTGCCAGGATGTGACGTCCGCATGGTATCTGAATAACCCAGCTAGAGCTCCCCCCCCACTGCTGGGGAAACTTAACCCTATCCTGGTTAAACCAGGACAATTGGGCAAGGATGTGACCCCTGACAGAAACAGGGTGGATGGTTCTGCCCATGTCTGTGCAAAAATAAGAAGCAAAATTGGAGCATGTAATGAGAAGAGGACAGCATGGCCAGGAAGGTCTCAGACTGAGTTTAATCTGTTCAGCAAAACCTGAGAGGGGTAGTAGAGTGGAGAGTAGATTTCTGCCTGTACAAAGATCAAACAGGAGAAACCCAAACCCTAGAGGCATGCAGAGCTAGGGCTGAAGACCAGAAGGAAAAAAGAGGTGCACTAAACAAAGGTAGAAGAATAAGCAGGTGAAAATTAGCCTGGAAATAAGTCAAAACTCATATCATAAAAAGCTGAGCAGTTGGGAAGGGTGACTATATGCATTTGTATCGAGGCTCGGTGGGCTCAAGGACTTTGTTCCCCTTCTTTGCAAACAACCAGGCTGCACCGACTGGCATGGAAATGCTGTGAACTGTCATAGCCCGATGCAGCCCTGGGCAAGGACATTTCTGCTGGGGCTGTTTTCACAGTTTGGATAAACAGCCACTCTGCAAGTGAGTCATGGTCCTATGTCCCTTCTGCTCCTTTTGAATTTGGGTGTTGTGTCCCCCCGGGTAGTCTGAAACCCCTTCTTGAGACACTGCAGTCCTGCAGAGCATCTCTGCGGAGTAACCCATGGCCTGAGCTGGGACCGAGCAGATGCTGGTCCTGCATTTGGAGCCCTGAAGAGCATCAACTCACCCCAGCTTTTTTACAAAGACCTTCTCCAAATGGTGCACATATTTTATTGCACAAAACTGGGTCCAAGATCGTTTTTCCCTATTCTGAGGACACTCTATTCAGAGCTAGAATGAGCCCTGGGCCTTTGATGTAAACTTTTGGACAGGCAAGGCTGGAGGACCAGATCTGCTGGGGCAGCTGGCAGGAAGATGAGAAGGATCAGGTGTCAGCAGAAGGATCAAAAACCCTGAAGTCCCATGGATGTCCATGGAGGAGCAGAAGATGACCCTGTGGCCACATGTTGACAGGAGACACCTGGCAAGGGAGGCTCCTACAGCTGGGGCTTAGGACCAGTAGCAAGATGCAACCTGGTCACAGCTGCAAGCTGCTGGCTGGGAGGGAAGGAGAGGCTGGACCTGAAGGGCGCTGAAATACATGCTGTGATGCTTCCATTACGTGTGTCTTCTCCCTGATGCCTCTTGCACCAACTCTTCCCTTTCACGCCCCTGTGTGGAGCTCAGCTCACAAGGCACACCTTCATCACAACCTGGTCAAGCCTGTGGTCCCTTCATTCCCTCCCCATGGCACTGGGACATTCCTCTGCCCATGGCTCCTCCCTGCTTCAGCAAAGTGGTGGATTGTTTGGGGCTCAGACCTGACTCCATGGGTTGCTCCATTAGGAAGGTGACCCTTCCTTGCTGGTGGCCAGGACAATATCTCACCCAGCATTAGCAATTTTGAGTCTTCTGTATCTGAACCGATCATCTACAGTCCCTCTATACCCAAGGGGCCTATTTTTCCACCACTTCACCTGGCCAAGTCACTCCATAACCCTGAATTTGTTGTCACACTGCATTCTCGTTCTTTTGTGTTCCAGGGTTTTTACTGGTATTCAAAAGTGCATTGAATAAATACAATGAGTGAGGGACTTCTCACCCTGTTCTGGATAGGCTTTTAAGCGGTCTCCTCATTTTGCAAAGATGGTTGTGTATGGTGCAGGAGAGCACCCTGCTTGCTTGTGTCTGGATCAGGAAGTAATCCTCACTTCCATGGGAGATTAGGGGCAAAGGTATGATCCCGCAGGAAATGTGGTGAGGGTGATGGCACCAGGTGCCACTGCAGCTGACTCTGCAGGGCGTTGTAGGGATTATAAGGGGCTATAGGGCTGGGAATAAGAGGGGTCTATGCAGATGGGTTTAGGATGCTGGAGCCTACCCAGAGGACCAGATAGGAGTTATTCTGAGAAGACCTTGCTTGGGGTCTGAGGGACTTTGTGGTGCTGCATGGAGAAACTGGGACACACAGAGGCTCAGTGCAGTGAGCTGGGGGCTATGAGGCACACAGGGCAGGGGTCTCCGCTCTGCCAGAGCAGGGTCCTCTCTGCTTGACCATCACAGCAACTGCTCTGCTCTTCTTGTTCCACAGAATGGGGTCTTCTGGGGTCCTGCTGCAACCTTGCCTTCAACACCAGGAGCATGGCTGCCTAAGCCTCGGATGATGGCTCGGTGTCCTCTGTCTTCTTTATAAGTGTCTTGTCTGCAAAGTGAAGGAGCAGGGTGATGTATGGAAGGTGCAATCTCCAGCCCCAGGCTGCGGTGCATCCAGGCCAGCCAGGAGTGCAGCCAGCTCCACAAGCAGCCCAGGCGCACCACATGCTGTGGTCCTGCTCTTACCTGGGGAGCGTCCAGCCCATCTTCCACACCTCGTCCACAGGTACAGGACCAACAGGGTCCCACAGAGTATTGCCCCTGTGCCAAGCAGGCCTGCCAGCACCGAGCAGGACTGTGTAAGGTCTGCAGGAAGAGTGAAGCTCAGAGGGAGTTGGTTGGATGGCCTGCCCCTCTCACCCTTCCCTTCTGCTGCATGTTTCTGGGGACTTGCAACATCCTCCCTCACTGCCTTTTTGGTTGTTGGGCCTGACTCACATCAGCAGGAGTGACAGCTCACCCTCTGCTTCGGGAGGGTGATGGGGCTGATGCAAACAGAGCGTGTCCACCAAGGATGCTCAGATCTCCATGGCCACTGAGATGCCTTCACCCAGTTGGTCCCACTCCACTGCCTTACAGCCACTGCCTTCAGGCAGCTCTACCCTGCCCACCTAACATCTCCCAGCAAAAAGGCTTATGGCAACACTTCTGCCTGCCTGGGAGGAGGCCAAGACTGGGATTCAGATAGGAGCCTCCACCATGTGTCTGCACTGGGTTGGCCCCGATGCAGACAGAGCAGCTGACAGGAGATCCTGGTGCTCACCTTTCTGCTCTGCACACACCACACTGGCCGCTGAGCCCTGCCTGCACGGCCCCGGACCCATCCCTTTCTGCTGGCACTCCAGGAGCAGCGTCTCGGTCCCCTGGCAGCTCAGCCCCTCCAGTAAGGCATGGCCATCCCCACGGCTGAACTGGTCTCCGACAGGCGCCGACTGGGCTGGCCCACAGCCCAGCTGCCTGCAGACCACCCCGGCTTCCAGCAGGCTCCAGCCGCTGCCGCACACCCCGTGCCAGGTCCTGTTGTAGAGCACCTCCACCCGCCCCGCGCAGGAACTGGGACCGTCTTTCACCCGCAGCTGCAAGGGGTTTGTGCCTGCAAAGAAGAGCGCAAGGGGGTGAGGTGGCCCCTCCAACCCCATACAGTGATGTGAGCTTCTGACTTGTTCCCAAGCATTTTTTTCTGGTGCCCTGATGAAGGCAAGCCACCAGTGCCTCTGACCAAGCTACAAGGCATGGATTGCCTTACTTCATCCCCTTGTACAAGACGCCTTAATAAGCAACGTAACCGCAGGGCTGGTATCTGTGAGATGGGGTGCATGGGACACCCATGCCCACTTCCCCAGTGGCACTGGACTTCTGTGTCTAGGAAAGATGAGCCTGGATTCTGTTTTTTTTAAGCAAGGCTTTGCCCATCCCAGGATGCTGTCACTGATGAGCTAGAGGGACATAGTCTAGATTAAAACAATATGAGTTAGGTGCGCAACTCCTGCCTAAGGCAGGGTGGCATTTTTGCTCAACGCTAAGCCAAGTGGCTGGGTGAAAGCTGACTTCTGCTGTGATGATGGGAATGGAGAAGAGTGAGCAGAGAGGAGAAAGCCTGTCACAGTCTTCGTGTAGAACAGCAGCTCCAGCACCCGTCAAGCCCCTCCTTGGATCAACACCAACCATCCTGGCTCACCCGCCCCGGTCTCTGCAGCCTGGTGTTACCTGAGCACACCACGCCGGCATCCTCGCTGTGGGCGCAGTTGTGCTCTCCCCAGCTGCTCAGCTCACACTCGGTGAGGGCGGACTCGGTCCCCTTGCAGTGAATGCCGTCCTGCCAGATGGGATCCTCCCCTGGCCCGAAATGAGCCGAGCCTGGTGCCGACAGCGCCATCCCGCAGCCCAGCTGCCTGCACACGACAGCAGCATCGTGGAGGTCCCAGGTGTCGTCACACACGGTCCCCCACTTGTGGTCATGAAAGACCTCGACTCTCCCCAGGCAGTTACTCGAGCCATTCACCAGCCGCAGTGTGTGCTGCCCTGAAGTGTCCACGTCTGTGAAGGGAGCAAGGGGCATGTTCATGCCTGACCATCATCCACGGCTCTAGTTTGCCCTTGCAACATGCTAAGCTGTGGGAAAATCCAAGCATCCTTCCATGAGCGCAGCCTCCAGCTGCCTGGAAAAGGTGCTACACCAACAGGTCTGGCTTGGGATTTGCTTCTCACTGGGGTGATGGCACTCCAGAGCGTGGGGCTTGGAGCCTGGCAAAGGATTCTGGGGTCAGTAGTGACTATGGGAAGGTCCGGGGGTCACCAGTGCCTACGGGAGGTGGTAGGAGGCATTGTCTGATGAATTTGTGTAGCTAGAGCTATCGGAAAGGGGAGAGGTAGGAGACGGGCTTGCTCTTCCTGCACAAAACCATCTTAACAGCATGCTGGGGTCTCACAACCTGCGCTACCACAGGGAAAAGTATCACCTACTGTGGCATTCATACCCTTCTCTCAATTTAATTTTAATTTTTTAAATCGGACTGGGGTAAAGGCACCCATCCCTGGCTACCTGGGATGCAACTGAGCTGATCCTGCACCCCAACCCCCACAGTACTTATTCCGACTAACGTGGATCTCCTGAGCACACCACAGAAGCATCTTCCTGGTGGTCACAGCTGTTGGATCCCCACGGCCTGGCTTGGCATTCAGAGAGGGCGTCTTCTGTCCCCGTGCAGTTCACATTATCCAGCCAGATGCGGCCAGACCCTTGCCCGAAGTGAGCCGAGCCCAGGGCCGAGACGGCCGTCCCGCAGCCCAGCTGCCGGCAGACCACCGCCGCCTCATCCAGGCTCCAGCCGTTGTCGCATACTGTCCCCCACTGATGGTGGTGGAGCACCTCCACGCGCCCCGCGCAGCGGCCGGGGCCGTTCTCCAGGCGCAGATGAGCTGGTGCGTCGGTGACTGTGCCTGCTTGTGATACAAGACACAAGAGGAGCGTCAGACCCAGTCTCCCCCCAGGGTACTTCTTCTTGCTACCATGGTGAGACCCATGCCAGAGGCTGCTCCCCTGTGTTTTGCACAGGGGGGGTTTCCCGTGTCCACAAAATGCCATTGACTATCTAAAATTTGGGGCTAAACATCTTAGGTGTGGGCAAAACTAGCCATGCAATCTCAGAGCCTGTGCCCATTCAACATGAGCGTAAGCAAACCATGAACGTCTACAATCCATTTTTCAGTCCTCCTGGGTGGCCATCCATGAACCCTTCACATGGCCGCAGCACCACTGCAAAGGGAGAGACTTTCTGCAGACCCCCATTGCCACTGCCCCTTCTTCAAAAAGACTTCAGGGCTCCCCCACTCCACCTTTGCACAGCCTGTGGGCTCCTGGTCCCCGTAGCATGGTGGGTTGGGACCTTGCTAGGAGCATCTAGCGCCCCATACGGTGCTTCCCCTCACTCGTTGGTGCCCATGCGAGCACACTTTCTGCATGTTGCCCAAAGGGCATTGTTCCCTTCCTATTATCCCCGCTGCTCCTTACTTTCACGGACCTGTGCGCTAAATAGTGTCAGCGCGGCATGTTGTTGGAGCTGGGACAAGGGGGAGAAGGTCACCCACCCAGGTGTCTGCTGTCCAGCCCTTGGCTGCAAGCTGTGAAACCAGTATCAGTGGAGCAGAGCATCCTCCACTGAACACTGAACTTCTCCTGGTCCACAAGCATGATGTTACCTGTGCACACGACGCTGGCATCTTCTCCATGGTCGCAGTTGTGGACACCCCAAGGTCTGGCCAGGCACTCAGACAGGGCAGCTTCGGTCCCACTGCACAGAACATTGTCCAGCCAAATGGGGCCCAAGCCCTGGCCAAAGCGAGCTCTGCCATAGGCTGAGACCGCCATCCCGCAGCCCAGCTGCCGGCACACCACGCTGGCGTCAGGGAAGCTCCAGTCGTCGTCACACACGGTTCCCCACTGGTGGTCATGCATCACCTCTACTCTTCCAGAGCAGCGGTGGGGGCCATTTACCAGGCGGAGCTCTGCAGGATGGGCGTGGATGGCCGTAGGGCGGCTGGATGAGTCTACAGAGGGCATAAGAGGTGCAGCATGAAAACCCCCTTGCCCTCATTTCTGCAGGACTGTTCTGTACTCCACTACAGTGGTTGATGGCACTCAGTGGTCATCAGTGTGTAGCCAACTTGGGCTGGGACAGGGGTGATGCCACGTGGTCCCAGCAACCTGTGGTCTTTCCAGCTGTGGCTGGAGATCCTGATGATGCTGGGATGGGAGAAGGAGGAAATCTTTTTTTCCTGGGGTTCATGGGGCACCACATCCTCTTTGCAGGTGAAGGTGACAACCGAGGGGGCTCAGCACACTCGTGTGCCAATGTCTCTTGGGACAATTCTGGCATTGGGTTAATGGTTGGACTAGATGATCTTCAAGGTCTTTTCCAACCTAGATGATTCTGTGATTCATTGGTGGTTCCAGTATCTACCAACTGCCATGAGCGCCTCGATCAGCCACCAAAGCTCCAAGCTTTTGGAGTCTCACAATTTGTGGCCATAAAAGAGTGTTCTCTAGCTGATTGCAGCTCACCAGAGCCAAGAGGATGGAAACCATCCTATCTCATGTGTTGGTGATGGGGAGGAGGAATCTGGGCATGTCATCCTGGCCGTTCTCTTCCCTGCCTAAGGTTGCATCTCGCAGTGCCTGCCTGCAAACCACAACGGGTCTCTAGCCTCACCTGGGCCCCCAGACCACGCAGCCGAAGCAAGGCACGCCTGGTCCTGCTCACCACAGAGGTGTGTGATGTGCAATGGGTCCCTACACCTCTCCCAGAGGTGGTTCAGCATCTCGGGAAGGTGGAATTAGCACAGATAACATCTTCAAACCTGCTTCCCAAATTGTTCCCCAGCCTGCAGTCCCTTGTACGGGACAAACCACAGAACCATCCCTTGCTGGGGCCATGGGTGTTCTTTGCCGCAGGGAGCTTTTGGAAAACTGGGGGGCAACACTCCTTGCAAGGGAACTGCTTTGCAGACCATGTGTCATTGTTACCCCCACCCCATAATTTCCGTAGGGCATTACCTGAGCACACCACGCCGGCATCTTCGCCGTGGTGGCAGTTGTTCTTTCCCCAGCCCTTCGTCCTGCAGTAAGACAGGGCGACCTCCGTCCCCGTGCAGTTGACATCGTCGAGCCAAATGGGACCGGTCCCTGCCCTGAAATGCCCGGTCCCAGGGATGGATAACGCTGTGCCACAGCCCAGCTGCCGGCACACTACGCCAGCATCCTCCATGTCCCAGTGGTCATCACACACTGTTCCCCACTGGTTCTCGTAGAAGACCTCGACCCTGCCGGCACAGCGGTGTGGGCCATCTGACAGGCGGAGGGGAGCCCGCTGGGAAGCAACTGGGTCTGAAAGAGGGATATAGAGAGGGTCTGGTGCACAAAAGCAGCACCGGGAAAGGCTGTGTCGCCTGCATGAGCTTCCTGGCACCTCTGCACACAGTGCCTTATGTGAGCCATGGATGTGCTTCTCCTTTGGCTCAAAGACAAACCAAAAAAACCAAAAATCCAAGCCCATGAAAGAAAATGCTCTGCAAACCCCCTTTTTGAAAGACAATTATCTTTAAAGGGGCTTCAGATACTTTTTTGCTTAGTATTCCAAATCAGTAAAGAGGAAAACACTGCCAGCTGGACTGAAAACTCCAGGAAACTGTATGCAGTGAGTAGCTGCCAGCTGTCTGAAGGAAAGGGGGGGTCTGTCTGTGTGCAGCCTGGTGCTTTAATTAGTGATTCGCATGATGCGATAGGGAGCCTGTGCAGTAAATTTGCCCATGGGCCCTAGCCAAGTGGAGCTGCATCTTAGAGGAGGGCATTACATGGGCTGAAACTAGAGCAAGAAAGGTAAACATGAGTGTTTAATTGCTGTGGCAATAAGCGCTGGAGTGGCCAAGCCACTCTGGGATGCCCAGGTTGGGGTCTGGGTAGAGGCTGCAGCGTCCCCTGGGGAAGGGGATGCAAAACGAGGCAGGCAGAGGCAGAAAAAAATAAAAAAAAGCACCTTGGCATCCCACTTGCAGCACAGTTGGTCACCTCCTGGAAACACTTTGTGCCTGCAGGGTGCAGAGCAGAATAAATGCTCTTGTTTGCGCTGCAGGGATGAGGACTTTGTGCCCTTTGTAAACAAACTGGCTGGCCCTGAAGAGGTGGCCAACACAAATAAGCAATTTCTGATCTTGACTGTCACTGGTTGGTGAGGCTCCAAGCATTTCCCAACCGCTCCATGCAAGGGCAGCAGTGCAGAGGCCAGGCTAATTACCTGGCTAACGAGGTCTCCTTCCCCATCCACTGCTTTCTCTTCCTTTTTAAAGCCTGGTGGATCAAAGGAAGCTTTGCCCCATCCATCTGCAAGCCCAGTCCCCCCAGATTCCTGCAGATCACCGACCCCCTCTTTCTCCTAGGATGCTCCTTCCCCCACGCAAGAGCTACTCACCACAGAGGCACGCCACGTAGAGGAGGAGCCCTGTTCCAGCGAAGCCAGCCAGGTTGCTGTGCAGGGACAGGAGACAACGTCCCCAAAACCCCATGCCCATCACAAATGCCTTAGGATGGGTGACCATCTCAGTGTGAGCTGCAAGCTAAGCTGGGTGCCCTGGGTGGTGAGAGCAGGTTTGTCCCCTCCTCTGCAGCAACGTGCCCTGAGTTTGCCCGGCACTCAACCCTCCTCCTGCACTGACCCCTCCTCCCTGCTGTGCCCAGAGATTTTGCCCTCTGGTTTTAAGTGGTTTAAGTGCCCACCCCCCAGCACCTGCGCCATGTCTGCTAGAAGGTTCCCCCCGTTCCCAGCTGTGTCTGCCCCATTTCATCCCCACCTCCCCCAGCCAGCTCTGGGCTCTGGATCCGGCAGCAGGAGGGTTTGCAATGCTCACTTATGGAGGTTTACACCCTCAGGAAAAGCCGAGTTTCATCTTGGGGGTATCCAAAGGTGAATCCCTGCTATACAGAGACACCCCCAGAGTGCTTGCAGAGGGCAAGAAGCCTCCTTTCCCCTGACAAAATAAGGAGTTTCGAGGGGTTGTGTACACTGAAGAGCATGCTCTGGCTGGACTCTGTACCAAAGTCATGTCACTGAAGCCATCGCGCGTATGAAACGCACAGCCTGTACTCTGGGAGTATCACATAATATAAAGAATAAGGGGAGGGTGGTCCAGAAACCGCTGTAGCCACTGAGATTAAGCTGCAAACACACTCAGGTTTCGGGCACCCCCCCTGCTGTGTTGATTCTCATCCTTAGTTGAAGGGAATTTGCAGACCAATCTCTGACGTGGGTGATGGTTTAGCACAACCACCCAGGTTTGCGCTAAACATTCTGTCGAGGTTTAAACCCAGTCAGCAGCCAAACGCCACACAGCCGCTCGCTGACCCTCCCCCTGCCCTGGGGGATGGGGGAGGGAATTGGAGGGGTAAAGGTTAAGGAGACTCGTAGATTGAGATAAAACCAATTTGATTGAAATGAAATAAAATAATAATGATGCTAATAATAGTAATAATAGAATATACAAATGAGTGATGCATGATGCGATTGCTCCCCACCCGCTGACCAATACCCAGCCTGGTCCCAGCTAGCAATTCCAGAGAAGGGAAAATCCCAAAACCGCAATCCTGGAAGAGAGAGCCAGTTTCCCGGCCAACCCTCCTCTATACACTGAGCATGATGTTATATGATATGGAATATTTCATTGGCTAACTTGGGTCTGGTGCTCTGGCTCTGCTCCCTCCCAGCTTCTTGTACACCTGCGCACAGGCAGGCCATGGGAAGTTGGAAAGTCCTTGATTTCTTAGCAACAGCTGAAAACATTGTTGTTTTATCAACATTCTTCTCATACCAAATCCCATACTGAATCCAAAACACAGGACTATTCTAGCTCCTAAGAAGGAAAATTAGCTCTACCCCAGCCGAAACCAGGACACGTCTCCATGCTCCAACTATAATTCAGGTTTTCAGTGAATATTGTCACCTGCAAGCAGTGGGATGGGGTGTAACGGGGCCCCCGGGATGACCTGTGTGTTTTTGCATCCCAAGGCTGGGGTTGGAGGCATGGCTATGGGGCAAGGAGCCTGCCCAGTCCCTGGGGCTGGTGCAAGGAGAGCAGAGCATCACTGAGCCCTGGGGCCAGGACACTGGCCTGGGTGGGCTCCTGGCCATGCCATCATCAGAGATGACGGAGCTGGGCATGGTCATGCCTGGCAGAGGGAGCAAAGAGGGGAGCTCAGCACCTCCTGATGCCACAGCCAAGGACTGTGCAGCCCCTTTCCCTTCTCAGCTCCTGGCCAGGGAGGAAGGTCACCCATCCTCCACAGGTGAGTCCTTGCCTCAGACTCCCTCCCTGGGCAGTTCCTGGTCCCACACAGTCCACATTGCTCAGCTGGATACAGCCTGGCCTCTATATAAAATCCTTACTGCCTTGTCGTGGAAGATGACAATTAATTTTCAACCTTTTGTAGCTGCAAAGTTTAAGCCTTTCCTAACGAGAGCTCCCCCATCTTCTCCGTTCTCTGCTGTCACTGTGGGAGGCTCATGCCAAGAAGAGGAGACCCAATAGCTTCCCTGCCCACCTCCAGCTTCCTGTAGTCTGAACATCATTTTAGGGGCTGCAGGAAGATTTATCAACCCCCTGGTAATTAAGGTCCAGCCCTTGGCATGACACAGCACGGAGGCACAACATCTTGCCACCATGATTTCCTTGCATAGCTACTAATACCATTCAACCTGGAAACATGAGTCTGGATGATCCAATATCTCCTTGTGAAGCCATGTAAGCACCATGCAAGAACTGTAAAGCCAGGGAAACCGAGTGAGGTTGTATCCCTGCAGGCTTGAATATAACGGGCTGGGTTGTGAAGTCTTGCAAGGTGTGGAATGCATGATGGAAAAGTGGAAATCACTGATGCCCAGAGTAAACAAGTAATTTTTGGCTAGTAAGACAGAGGGCAAAAAAACCCCCAAACCATGCTCTATTTCCAGCATTTCTATCCCAGCAGCTGCATTTTGAAACCCAACCCTCACTGCATTTGTTGAGAGCAAGTGGAAAGGCGGGGGATTGTGTGTTCATGGTCTCAGTGGTGGGAGGGTGCAAGAGCTTTGCAGGCATCACAGCTTGGACAGTCTTGGACTGCAAGCCATGCTGACATCCCTCACGGACGCATTTTTAAGGGTTCTGTGAGCACAGACATGGAAGCAAGTTTGAGGTTGAGGGATGCCTATTTTGACCAAGAGATCATTGTATAACTTACTTACCTTTAACTCCTAAGAGCTAAAGATAAGTTATACAGCATTTCCTGCTAGGTCTGAGAAGTGTTCCATCCAACCCAGCCAGGAGGTGGGGTCAACATGCAAACCAGGCCACTTCTTCTGATGGCCTCCAGCCTCCCAGCATCTAGACTTCTTGTCTTAAGCATGTTCCCTTTAGCATTTGCTTTTAGATGCATTATTCATGCTTTTGCCTAATTTCTCTTTGCTGATCAGCTGACAGATCAGCCCCGACAACCCTCCCTGGGGCAGCAGCTTCCAGAAGCTCCCAGCCCTTTGTGCACTCTATGGACCCGCTCTAGTTGTAGTACACCCTTCCTGAGATGTGGTGACCAGCACTACATGCACTACAAAAGGCGTGGAAGAATCAGGATTGTATATTGCAGTAAAATTATACCCCCTGTCCTGTCTTGTCCTCAATGGTCTTCCTAGGGTATGCAAGGTTTTGTTGGTTTTTTTTGGCTGCTGCAGCACACGTAGATAATGATTTTGGAGAACTCATTTGCAGCTGCCTACTGGAAAAGGAAAACAGACAAAGCCAGACATGGTTGCACCATGAATTTCCTTGCATTGCATTGCACAAATGTGCAGCTAGATGGCAGAAAATTACCTCATTATTAGAGGGCAAGCAGTGGGAAACACTATCCTGTGACTGCCTTGCAGTCTCCAAACTTGCTTGCACCTTCCAGGGAGAACAAAGAGATCATGTATGTGCCAAGAGCTGAGCATCACGAACTGCTCTCTGCAAGGTGGGGATGCAAGATGGGAGGAGCAATTCGAATCTTCTTGTGCGGCTTGTTCTTCTCTGCTGCCTGCTCCCAGTGACTGTAATGGTAGCCCAGCACAGATATCTGCACTTCAGCACTGGGAGTCTTTGCAAATGACTGAGGTCTGCACGTGCCAGCATCTCCATGGTTCAGCCCACCATGCCTGATGCAAAGCAGACTCATCTTGTGTCACCCCTTGGCCTTCTCATCTCAGCATCTTCTGCTGATATGAAGTGTCCAAAATCTCTCATCTTTCCCTTCAACGATGAATTAATTGGTTGCAAACTCTGTCAGATAAAGGTAAAGAAGAGATCCCAAGGAATAACCTGAGCTGGGGAGAATCCATCAGTCATAACAGGGATGGAGGCAGCTCACAGCTTGAAATGTTTTTGTATAAATGGATCCACCCCAGAGCCCCTGAGGATCCTTGGGGTTCTGGATCTGGCACAGGCAGCCAAGCAGCCCTGGCTGGACTCTGCCCCACCAGGACTGGGAGTGGGGGCAGATGGTACTGGGGAGGGACTTAAGCTGTGCTCAGTGTCATGGCCGTGACTGGGGAGTAGGGGAGGAGGATACAAAGCAAACTGCTGCCTGCCCAGACATGGACCCCCCACCCCTTCATCTACCCATCCTTTGGTGTCCTCCATACTGAACCTCCACCAAGGGCCTCCCTCAGGAGATCCCTCCCAGGGGATCATCACTGCCATGATACTCAGGAGGCACAAAAATGGAGATCCCATGGAGAAGTATCTCTGCCATATTTAATCACCTCCCGGAGAAGTCAGTGTGGCTGATGGGTCAGAAGTGTCAGCGTCCTGGGACAGCAGGGCATGGACCGGAGTTACCCCCAGGGCCCATTTGCAGAGGGCTCTGAAAGGAACTGCAGGGACAGGCTGGAAAATATGTGTAGGATCACCACACTCCAACCTTGGATGTTTCGGAGACCTGTGCATGGGTGGCAATTCCTTTTTGCAAGGTGCCGTAATGTCCCTCAGTGCCATTTAGACACAGGCACTCAGTCACCCAGATCCCATTTCTACCCTTAAAAAGAGCTTTACCCCACTTCTAGCCTTTTCTTGCCACCTCCATGGGCTTTAAACACAACCCGAAGGATGGGCAGGTTGTAGTCAGTGCCCAAGGAGATGTTGGGTGGTGGGTGGACTGCCTGTCCCACCACAACGGTGGCTGGATCTCCTGTCTCACCAGCCAGCCCTCTGCAAAGAGCCAGCCCAGCACCCCTGGTCGAATATCCAGGTTGCATCAAACTGAAGCAACCCAGGGATATGTCCAGAACGGCTCATCTGCAGAGCAGATGAAGGAGCGGGAGGCTCTGCAGCAGCCGGAGATGACCACCCAGCCATGCAAGGGAGGACCCTGGAGCTGAACTTCTCTAAACCATTCCAGGAAAAGGCTGAAAAGGAAACTCTTTCCTAGGCAGGGCATAACTGGGCCACAGCTTCAGAAATGAGAAGAAAGAAAAGCTAACTTTGCAAAGCCTGCTTCGTGTATCTCTCTTACCCTCATTAGGGTCATTAAGGGAATGACTGTTACCCTGCTCATTAGCAGAGAGCAGGACCAAGGCAGTTAGGGGTCACCACAGGATGTCCTTGTGGCCTAAGGCAGAACTGTTCATTCTGATGTGTTTTCATCTCTAAGTGCCTGAAATAAGGTGTGCTTCAGCTGACAAAGGGGTGTTCCTGCAGCACAAAGGGGACCATGCATTGCATACCCCAGGTCATGGTGTCAGGACCTGGGTGCCTGGTGGGACAAGACCTGCTGAGATAGCTTTGGGAGACTGCATAAGGGGTGAAGGATCCAGCCCTGCTGTAGTCCCTACCCCCTCCAGAAGCATCTAGGAGTGCATCTAGGGGTGTCGTGGGGCTCTCAAACCCGGGGAGAAACATAAAGCTGGTGTTACAGCAGTAGCCGTGAGAAGTGGAAACACACAAGTCGGTGTAGAGGACAGGCATGGGGTGATAAGAGATGGGGCACAATGGAAAGCCCAAGGCTATCAGCAGCTCACCGACTGTCAGCTTGCAGGCCTGGATCTGGACAAAAATAGTTTTAGGGGTAACAAAGAAAAAGTACGCAACACAAAGTGCCATATATAGTCAGTTTGGGTGCAATATTGCTTTGCCAGCAGATAAGGGAAGAGCAAAGTGTGATGGTATCTCAGAAAACATGTGAATCTGAAAATGGAAGGCTTTCCCTCTGGTTCGCTACCTATTTTCCTGGTCCTTCGTGAGCAGGACTGTCCTGGACACGTGGCAGGGTGCTCGCACAGGGTCCTGCTTGGCTGCTCATACCACTTGGGTTGGCATGAGCCACGGTGGTACCCAGTGCTTATTTCTATGACCAGAGCTTGTTAAACCTACTGCCCGCGTCCCTCTGCATGGCTGACTCGCCCCTCCATGCCCTCCAAGCCCTTCATGAGAAGACCCTGTCCTCTGAGAGGCCCCAGGAGACTGACATCAAGGACACAAGGCACAGGAGTGTGTTTGGGAATACAGCAGATGGAAGAGATCAGCGAGATCCAGTTGCCCCCATACAGATGCATCTAGTCAGCTGTAGGTCCTTTGTCACATTTGCCAGTCCCATATCAATGTCCTAGAACTAGGGCTTCTCAGATGGCTCTAAATATCTGTGTGAGGCCTAAACTGAGCTCTCAGGGGGAGTTTGCAAAACTTTCAACTTAACCACTGTGGGGGAAACAAGCCTCTGGCATATACTTCAGGGTAAACTTTTCAGCCGCTACTGACTAGCTATAAAAAAAAGAAAAAACCCTCCAAGAGTAAAACATCGCTTGAGTCTTAGAGAATGTTTTTATTTTCACAAATGCACAAAAAAAAATTTGGAAGAAAAATTTGAAAAAAACAAAATTTTAAATTTCTACACCTCAAATATCTTGTGTGCGCAGATCGCTGGTGCCGCACACTGCGTGTCACGCCTCGTATCGCTCCAGGTATCTGACTGAGGTGGGAATGGAGATGGGTGGTGGATCTAGTGACCTAGTTCTGCAGAGACGAGGTGGTCCAGGGCCCTTGGTGAAAGAGCTGTGTGCTGGGATGGAGCGGCATCACTGGAGTTTTAGGTCCGGGCTGGTCACAGACTGCTGAGCTCCCTTGTTGTTGGCATCCCCAGCAGGAGCCACCTTGGCTGCTGCTTGCTCTTCTCCAGATGTTGAGATGGACGTGTCAGAGACAACCCAGCTCCTCCATGCGCACAAAACCTGCAGAGGGTGGTGATTCAGTCGACGGTTTTCTCCACACAGCTCGACCTTTCCCCTTTTTAACAAGACCAGCTGAGGATCCTCGCTCTGTTGGAGACAGCTCAAATCTCTTTGGCTTCGCCAGCAATGCTGGCAGCACAGGGCATACCACCACTGCCCCTGCCAGCACTCAGACATGAAGCCTGCTTTACAGAAGCCACCCTCGATCCAGCATATGGACCACACACAGCACCCTTCATCAGCGTGACGGATGTTCAACAAGACAACATGGGGATGTTTAACACAGGTAACCCCACTTTGCAAGAGTCTCCACCACAGCCCTAAAACTTCAGGAACAGACACAATTTCTGGTCTTTTCTCACCCTTCAGGCTAAAGGTGGAACATCCCATGTCAATGGGGAGCTAGGAACCCACAGAGCCATACTCTGCTCAGCGCTCCTGTCTGAGGTACAGGCAGCGCAGGCAGCAGAGGAAAATGCAGGCAGTGTTTGAGAAGGCTTCAAGGGCTGTCCCACCTCCCATTGTGTCTGTAATCAGCAGGGAAGATGGTGTCAAAGCGAAAGGGGAAGAGTGGAAACGAAGAGAAAGGGCAAAGGGACGGGGAGAGAAGAGTTCAAACCAGAAAAGGAAGTTCCTTTCAACATAAGCCACAGGGAAGAAGAACCTTCTGCCCCAACTCTGCTGACATAAATGTTTTGAAAAAAACTCATTTCCAACCACACACTTCTGCAAACTCCGTCCCCCCTTCACTCACAGCAGAGCTCACCTCTGGTACAGAAGAGCCCCGCAGACCAGCATCAAGACTGAAGGGATGATCGAGACCAGTAATAGGAGCAGCGGCAGAGGCTGTGGAGCTCTCAGGGTAATGGAGCCTGTGGGGAGAAAGCAAACATCTCTTCATCCAGAGCTAATTCAGGAGATTTCACTCCTCAAAGGAGTCTGGGTGACCAGTTAAGAAGAGGTGCCTGCAGGATGTACCACCCATGTGGTACTCTCCCCAGGGAGACTGCATTTGAGTCCAGGTGGCTCCCAAGCAAGTGCATCCAGTCCTGGATAACTCACTGGATGCAGACATCCTTCTTAGAAGGGCATGGAGATACCTCCCTGTTCCCACCAGCCTTGAGGGGACCACAGATGCCTTGAGGTTTGTCCAAAGTTAGGTGGGAAGAGAAGGGCAATCCAGCTGAGCAAAGCACATATTTTCTGTAAGCACCCATCCTGCTTCCTCAGACCAGGCTGACCCATGGACATCAACACCATGATATTTCCTTCCCAACGCAAGGCAAGTAAATCCCATTCCTCCTCATCTTTTGGCCATTCAAGCTTCATAGCCCATCGTCAGTGCTACTGAAATGACAGCGACACACTCAGTGCACTTGGTTTCTACACCCTTCCCACATTTCACTGCTTATTCCTAATGTGCTGTGCAACTCTATCGCCATAAAAATTTCTCCCCTCTTTGTGGTGTGAACCTTCTAGAAGATACTGGCACTTTTGGGGGAGTCTCAAACCTTCTGCAGCCATCAGCTGGAGGAGAGCTTCTTGTTGCAGCTGGGCTTGGCAGGTCTGCATCTACCCTACTTGCAGAAGCACTCATGAAACCATGGGCGTTGCTCTACACACATACAGACCTTAAACCATGAAACCATGGGTGTTGGTCCACATGTGCACCTTACAAATTTGCATCAACCACAATCAAACCGCCCAGAAACAGAGTGGCAGCACTCTGGCATGCCACGTCCCAAAACACAACGTGCAACCAACACCAGGGAGCGGGGAACGCAAGGGGAAACACGAGAGCACTCACCACACAGCCCTGCTAGGACAAGGAGGATCTCTGCAGCCCTAAGCCCAACATGGGTGGATAGTTTGTCATCCACAGTGTGCCCAGCTGACAGCAAAGGACTTTTGGAGAAGCTGTTCCCAGCCTGGCAGGAGAGTGGGAAGAGGTAGTCTTGGCAGAGGCTGAGGTCAGGTCCACCACCACTGACTGGAGAAGAAATATGACAAAGACCTGATGAAGGGAGCTGGGCGAGGACACCTTCCACGCTGCTCCATCCGCCAGCTCCTCAGTGGCTCTTGCATCACGCGGAGTCCAGTGGGTGAAGGGGAACTGAATCCTCTGCTTTCAGCTTGATCCTTGGTGACCAGCAAGCATCCTCTGGCCGCAGCTGCTGTGGGTGATACCCCATGTGTCCATCGCACAAGACGACATCAGAAGGGGGAAGGAGAGAGCCAGGAGAATTGCAGGGCTTGGTTGTAGGGTCTTAGCTTCGCCCCAGCGAGTGTGTCTGCTCACACATGATGCGGACTCCATAGCCAACAGACAAGAAAATGGATGAACATCAAATGGCCCATCGCCTTGATGAGGAAAAGACTCAGGTCTGGCCCCACCGAGGGGCCTGAGACCACCGGATCAGGCATGGGCACCAGCATGGCAACCCTTCATGAGCAGCTCAGAGGCTTGGGACAGTAGGTGCTCTTGGTGGGTAAGGAGAGCAGCCTCTTCCACTTTCAGCTACTATCTCACTGAAATCTGAAGCAGGAACTCAACTCAAACCTGCTGAGGCCATCTGCAAGAGGTCCTTTTCTCCATCCCCACGGGCCAACGTGGGAGGTGAGGCTGCAGACATGGCCATGGGACCCCGACTGGCAGCAGGTCAGCCAAGGATCTCCCAGTTATTAACTGCTGAGCAGAGGATGCCAGACACCGTGTCTTCCTGCCTAGCTTGTTTTCCTTTCTTGCTTGGCTTAATCTGCCATCTTCCTCATGATCCTTCCTTTCTCTTTGGCTCACCCAGGTGGTCTGGGATGGGGTCTCCATGGTTGACCCAAGGACTACAACTGAGTCTCATCAGTCAAAAATGGCTGGGGCAGGCATCAGCTTGGGGTTGCTTTTAGGATTCAACCTCAGGAACAAACCTTGGGTTCACCACAACAAAGCTCTAAGCTATGAATTCAGTTTTGGGCTTTGTTGAAGCTGGAGCCCACAGCCAACTGATGGAGACTGGTGCTGGCTCCTTGGTATCAACCACCCCCAGAAGTGCTTGCTTCATGGCAAATGTCTGGGGAGACCTGCAAATGGAGAGTGGAAGGCAAAGCAAGCTCCTTTTGCCAATTATTTCTATTCCCCTGGTTGTTAAAATAAAATGAGGTTGAATAAGGTAGAAAGGGCCAACAAAGTATGGAGAAGTGAAGCTGTAACCTGCTGTACCCACTTTACCTGGGTTTCAAACCACTTCCCACACTGCCCCTCTGCATGGGGCGCTGATCTCGGGTGAGCCTCCTCTTGCAAACGTTGTACCAAGAACAGTAGCCACCGTTAGAGACAGGGAACACCTTCTGGGGAAGGGAAAGGGCTTGTCTGATGCCTCTGTTGCTCGGAGAAGCCTCCTGCTCCAGGGAAAGTGGCACTGGGAGTCACGGAGGAGCAAGCGTTTCAGATGGCCCACTGAATTGCTCGGTGCAGCCAATGCCACCTGCACACGGGCTGGGAAACTTGCGTTGGAGCATTGCCAGCATCGTCGCCAGCAGCACCGCAGGCAGGGCGGGTGTTCTGCATCGCACACAAGGTCCCCAAGGGTGCAGAGGGTGTGGACGGAGGTGGCTGGAGGGCAGGGACACCTGGCACGCTCCCCGTGCACAGGGAAGGTGGGCGGAAGCATGGTCTGACCCTAGCAAGCAAGAGGCGGCAACAACGGGGGGGGGAAAGGGGAAGATGGGGGGGCCATAAGCAGGGGGCAATAGGGGGGGGATATGGGGGGGGGCAATAAGGGGACCCCCACCCTCTTTCTTATGACAAGCCCTTCCCAAGGAACATGGCAGAGGTAGTCCTCAAGTTGGGGGGGGGGGGGGGGGGGGCGGGCAGCAGGGACCCCACAGGCACCCTCACCAGGGTGGCTGCTGTTCCCCTCCGGGGGCTCCTTGGGGTAGCGGGGGAGGGGGCTCCCGTCCTGCGCCCATCACTGTGTCCTCGGTGTCATGGCCGGGGCAGGGGGTGGCCTGCAGGAGAGGGAACATCACTGGGGGGGCTGGGGGGACAGGGAGACGGGGGACAAGGGAGATAAGGTGACTGGGATCCCACCTGTTCCTGTCCCCACCCCATATCTCAGTGGCACCAGGTCCTCTGGGAGGTCATGGGGGACCCCCCAACCCCCCCAGTCACTCCCAGTCCCCCATTTTCCCCCAACCCACTTGCCCCCCATAGTGCATCAGTTGCCCCAACACCCTCTGTCTCCCCCTTTCTCCCAGCTTCCCCAGTCCTCGTAGGCCACAAATCCCCCAGCTCCCCCTAAGCCCCTGTCCCCGCAGTTCCCCCAACCCTCTTGAGCCTCCCCAGCCCCCCAATCCCCAGCCCCCCAGATCCCCATCAGATCCCCCAACCTCCTGCCCCCCCCCAGTTCCCTCAAACGCTCTGAGCCCCCCCTCGACCCCTCTGAGGCCCCCAACTCCCCGAATCCCCATCAGCCCCCCAACCTCCTGCCCCCCAGTTCTCCCAACCCCCCTGACCCCCCGAATCCGCATCAGTCTCCCAGCCTCCTGCCTCCCAGTTCCCCCAACCCCTCTGAACCTCCCAACCTCTCCAAATCTCCATCAACCCCCCTAACCTCCTGTCCCCCCACGGAGCCCACGCCCCCCCAACCCCTTGAGGCCCCCAATTCCTCTAAGTCTTCGGACCCCCAACTCCCCGAGCCCCCCAAATCCCCTGAGTGGGGGCGGGGACACGAACGACACGCGGCTCACCGGGCACCCGGCCCCCTGTCGCGCATGACCCGCCGAGTACCCGGACGCGTTATGGCGGGGACGCGCGGTGAGGCCCTCACCTCCCTCCCCGCTCCAAGATGGCGGCGCCGCGGACTCCATTTCCCAGGAGCCCCCGCGCGGGCCCGGCCCGGCCACGGGGTGCGCGCGGCGCGTGGAGGGGCGTGGCCCCGCGCGCGCGGCGCGGCCCAGTCGTTGCGCGGCGGCGGGGGCGGGCGGGCGTGCGGCGGCGGGCGGCCGGAGCGGGCCCTGCCCTGCCCTGCCCTGCCCAGCCCCGCCGCGGCGGCACCTCCCCGCGCCGTTCCCGGCAGGTGAGCGGGCACCGGGGGGCAGCGGCGGCGAGGCCGGGGCGGTGGCGGCGGCGGCGGCGCCTGCGCGGGCCGGGCGGCGAGGGCGGGGCCTGAAGGGGCTTGCGGGGAGGCGGGGGCGGGGCCTGGAGGCGCGGCGGGGGCGGGGCGTGAGGGCGAGCACAGGCCGACGGGGGCGTGTCCTGAGGAGGGCTGGAGGGGGCGTGGTCTGGAGGGGGGTGAGGACCAAAGCGGGCGGGCCCTGGCGGGGATCAGCGCTCGGCGAGGGCGGGGCCTGGAGGGGAACACTGCTGGGGGCGGGGCCCTTCGCGGCGGGGCCCCGCCCCTGCAACCCGGGCCACGCCCCCCGCCCTGCCAGCGCGCCGAGGCCGAGCCCGCCCTAGCTGGGGAGGCCCCGCCCCCGCGCGGAGGCCCCGCCCCCTCCCCTCGACCGGTCCTTGGGGGATCCCTCTGCTGGGGGCGCAGCGTGTCGCGCCCTGCCCAGCCCCCCCTGTGTCGTCCGTCCCCCCACCAGGGCCGTCAGCATGGCGGGAGCAACATCACCAGCAGGGCCAGCCGTGTCCCGGGCCGGTGGTCCAGGCACAGCCGACCAGCCCTACGCTTGCCGGGAGTGCGGGAAGGCCTTCAGGTGGTCGTCCCGCCTGGCCCACCACCAACGCAGCCACACGGGCGAGCGGCCCTACAAGTGTCCCGAGTGCCCCAAGGCCTTTAAGGGCTCCTCCGCCCTCCTCTACCACCAGCGGGGCCACACGGGCGAGCGGCCCTACGCCTGTCCCCAGTGCGGGAAGGCCTTCAAGCGCTCCTCCCTGCTGCAGACCCACCAGCGGGTTCACACGGGGCTGCGGGCCTTTGAGTGCGCCCAGTGCGGCCTCACCTTCAAGTGGGCATCCCACTACCAGTACCACCTCCGGCAGCACACCGGTGAGCGGCCCTACCGCTGCCCCGCTTGTCCCAAAGCCTTCAAGAACTCTTCCAGCCTCCGCCGTCACCGTCACACCCACACTGGCGAGCGGCCCCACGCCTGCCCTGTCTGCGGCAAAGCCTTCGCCCAAGCCACCAACCTCCGGCAACACCAGCGGGTCCACACCGGCGAGCGGCCCTACGCCTGCCCCCAGTGCGGCAAAACCTTCACCCACTCCTCCAACCTCCTCCTCCACCGGCGCACCCACGCTGGCACCCGGCCCCACGAGTGTCCAACCTGCGCCAAGGCCTTCATCTCTGATGCCTGCCTGCAGAAACACCTCCAGAGCCACGCTGGCCACTCTGCCGTGCCGCCGCTCCTCCCAGTGCCCGCCACGGCACCAGAGACGCTCTGGAAGTGCTCTGCCTGCCCGCTGAGTTTCACCAGTGAGGAGGAGCTGCTGGGCCACCAAGGCAGCCATTCAGTGACAGCAGTGACCCCCCCAGCCGCCCCTCACCGCTGCCCCACCTGCGGCAAGACCTTCAAGAACAGCTCGGGGCTGGCTCGGCACCGTCATGGCCACGCTGCCGAGCGGCCCTTCAAGTGCACCGTCTGCCCCAAGACCTTCACCCAGCTGGCCGGGCTGTTGGGCCACCAACGCAGCCACCCTGCCGCTGTCCCACCGCATCCCCCCCCCGAGGCTCCCGACCCTCCGGTGGCACCCCAGCCCGCCCCGGAGCGCCCTTACCAATGCACTGAGTGCGGCAAAGCCTTCAAGGGCTCCTCGGGGCTGCGGTACCACATGCGGGACCACACGGGCGAGCGGCCCTACGCCTGCCGCGAGTGCGGCAAGGCCTTCAAGCGCTCCTCCCTCCTCCAGATCCACCAGCGGGTTCACACGGGGCTGCGGGCTTTCGAGTGTGCCCAGTGCGGCCTCACCTTCAAGTGGGCATCCCACTACCAGTACCACCTCCGGCAGCACACCGGTGAGCGGCCCTACCGCTGCCCCGACTGCCCTAAAGCCTTCAAGAACACCTCCTGCCTCCGCCGCCATCGCCAGCTCCACACCGGCGAGCGGCCCCACGCCTGCCCCGTCTGCGGCAAAGCCTTCGCCCAAACCTCCAACCTCCGGCAACACCAGCGGGTCCACACCGGCGAGCGGCCCTACGCCTGCCCCCAGTGCGGCAAAACCTTCACCCACTCCTCCAACCTCCAGCTCCACCGGCGCACCCACTCCGCCGCCCGCCCCTACCGCTGCCCGCTCTGCCCCAAGGCCTTCGTGATGGCCTCCTACCTCCAGCGTCACCTCCGCACCCACACCCCTGGGCCCCGCGGGACCCCCCGCCGCCCCCCGCCACCGTCTCCCGAGGCCCAGACCTTCCTGCTGGTGCAGACCCCCCAGGGCCTGCAGCTCATCCCCAGCCCCCCGGCACCCCCGCGGAAGCTCCTCCTGCTGCCCGGCCCCCCAGCTGAGCCCCCTGCTTTCACCCTCCTGCCCGCCGAGGGTCCCGCGCCCCGGGCGGGAAAGGGTCCCCGGGCATCGGGACCCACCGCTGCCGGGCAGAGCATCCTGTTGGTACCCGGCACGGGGCAGGCGCTGCCCCGTGTCCAGCTCCAGGCGGTGACGGGGGCCCCGGCAGGGGCCAGTGTCATCGTCTTGAGGGGGGGCGTCATTCCCCCGCGGGGGCCGCAGCCCCCCGAGGTCACTGGCGTCCAGCTGCAGGCAGCCGAGGTGACCAATGTCCAGCTGCAGGCCTTGCCACAACCTTTGGAGGTCACCAATATCCAGCTCCAAGCTGCAGAGGTGACTAATGTCCAGCTCCAAGCCACGGAGGTGACAAGTGTCCAGCTCCAAGCCCTGCCGCAGCCCTTGGATGTCACCAACATCCAGCTCCAAGCTGCCGAGATGACAAATGTCCAGCTCCAAGCCTTGCCACAACCCTCCAAGGTGACCAACGTCCAGCTTCAAGCCCTGCCACAGCCCTTGGATGTCACCAACATCCATCTCCAAGCTGCCGAGGTGACAAATGTCCAGCTGCAGGCCCTGCCACAGCCCTTGGATGTCACCAACATCCAGCTCCAAGCCAGTGAGGTGACCAATGTCCAGCTCCAAGCCCTGCCACAGCCCTCCAAGGTGGCCAACATCCAGCTCCATGCTCTGCCACAACCCTCGGATGTCACCAACATCCAACTTCAGGCCGCGGAGGTGACCAATGTCCAGCTCCAAGCCCTGCCACAGCCCTTGGATGTCACCAACATCCAGCTCCGAGCCCTGCCACAACCCTCTGAGGTCACCAACATCCAACTGCAGGCCACCGAGATGACAAATGTCCAGCTCCAAGCCCTGCCACAGTCCTCCAAGGTGACCAACATCCAGCTCCAAGCCCTGCCACAACCTTTGGATGTCACCAACATCCAGCTGCAGGCCACTGAGGTGACAAATGTCCAGCTCCAAGCCCTGCCACAGCCCTCTGAGATCACCAACATCCAGCTCCAAGCCCTGCCGCAGCCCTCAGAGGTGACCGGTGTCCATCTCCAGGCCACGGAGGTACCAAGCGTCCATCTTCAGGCCACGGAGGTGACAGATGTCCATCTCCAGGCCACGGAGGTGCCCGGTGTCGAGCTGCAGACCACAGAGGTGACAGATGTCCATTTCCAAACCACCAAGGTACCTGACATCCATCTCCAAGCCACAGAGGTGTCCAATGTCCATCTCCAAACCACGGAGGTCCCCAGTGTCCATCTTGAGGCCACAGAGGTGCCCAACATCCAGCTCCAGGCCATGGAGGTGGCCAACATCCAGCTGCAGACCACAGAGGTGCCCAGTGTCCATCTCGAAACCACTGAGGTGCCTGATGTGCATCTCGAAACCACTGAGGTGCCCAACATCCATCTCGAAGCCACAGAGGTGCCTGGTGTCCATCTCCAGACCACGAAGGTGACCAATGTCCACTTGCAGGCCACTGAGGTGACCAACGTCCATCACCAAACCATGGAGGTGCCCAGTGTCCATCTCCAGGCCGCAGACGTGCCCAACATCCATCTCCAGGATGCAGAGGTGACCACTGTCCAGCTGCAAGCCACTGAGATGCCCAGTGTCCATCCCCAAACCACGGAGGTGACAAATGTCCATCTCCAGGCCGCAGAGGTGCCCAGTGTCCATCTCCAGACCACTGAGGTGCCCAGTGTGTGTCATCAAACCACTGAGGTGCCCGGTGTCCATCTCCAAGTCACAGAGGTGCCCAGCGTCCATCTCCAGACCACAGAGATGGCCAATGTCCATCTTCAAGACACCAAGGTGTCCAGTGTCCATCACCATATGATGGAGCTGCCCAATATCCATCTCAAGATCACGGACATGCCCAATATCCAACTGAAGACAATGGAGGTGACAAATGTCCATCTCCAGGCTACTGAGGTGCCCAACGCCTGTCACCAAATGATGGAGGCACCCAGTGTCCAACTCAAGACCATGGAGGTGCCTAACATGCATCTTAAGACCACAGAGGTGCCTAACGTCCAACTCAATAACGTCCAACTCAAGACCACAGAGGAGGTGCCCAACATCCAACTCAAGACCGTGGAGGTGCCCAACGTGCAACTGAAGACCGTGGAGGTACCCAACATCCAACTGAAGGCCGTGGAGGTGCCCAACATCCAACTCAAGACCATGGAGGTATCCAACATCCAACTGAGGACCATGGAGGTGCCCAACGTTCAACTCAAGACTGTAGAGGTGCCCAACGTCCAACTCAAGCCCATGGAGGTGACAAATGTCCATCTCCAGGCCGCAGAGGTGCCCAACATCCAGCCGCAGCCCCCCGAGGTGCTCGTGGCAGGGGGGGGCCTGTCCCCCTCCCCGTCCCCACGGTTGGCGGTAGTGGGGGCAGCTGGGGGACTGCCCCCTGTGCTGCTGCTACGGGGGGCTGGGGGGGGACCTGCCCGCCTCTGCCTGCAGGCGCTGGCCCAGCTGCCCCCCCCCGGCTCCCCCCGGATCCTCCTGGTCCGGGGTGAGCCGGTGCCGGGGGGCAGCGGCGGGGGGCAGCCCCCCACCCCGGCCCGGGGGGTGGCTGGGGGTGGCAGTGGTGGGGGGGGGACGGGAACGGGACCCCCCACCCCGGAACTGCCCAATGTCCCGCTGGTTCACACCTTCTGAGGGGGGGACAGACCCCCCCTGGGACCCCCCAGACCCCCCTGTGGAGCCAGAGCTGGGGGGGGCTCAGCCCCGGGGTCTCAGTGAGGCACATCTTCGGGGGGGGGGGGGGGGGGGGGGGGCCGGACCCCCATGACCCCCGGGACCCCCAGGATGCCCCAGGGTCACCCAGGACCCCCCCAGGATGCCCCACAACCCCCCCTGCCCCTGGCCTCCCCCAGCTATCCCTGCGTGGCGTGAGCTGGGGGGCGGGGGGTGTGTCTTAGCCCTGGAGTCCCCGGGGTGTTGGGGTGGGGGGTGTCGGGACCCCGGACGCCTGGGTCCGCTGTGGGCGTGGTCAATAAACGGTGCCCCCCCCCGCACTCTTCCTTCCCGGCGAATGGGAGGGGCACCGGGGGAGGCTGGGCCGTCGCTAGGGGCGGGGACAGTTACTAGGGGCGGGGCTGCTGCCCAGGGGGCGGGGCCACGGGCGGTGGCTGCGAGATGCAGCGTGGCCTGGGCGGGTCCATGGGCGGGGGGGGGCGGCGGGAGGGACCATGGGGAGCACTGCGGGGCGGGGCAGGGGGTAGAGGGGTTACTGGGAAGCGGGTTTTGCTGGGAGCACCGGGGAGGTGCGGTGGGACTGGGAAAGGGAGGCACTGGGAGGCGGGGGGGTGGCACTGGGATCTTGGGGGGCTCTGGGGGCACTGAAGGGCACAGGGGACCGGGGGAGGGGGGCTCTGGGGGACAATGGGGGACATATGGGTCAGGGGGGGCACAGGGGTACCCCCAACCGTGCAGCCAGAGGAGTCCCCAAACCCCGCCCCGCTGTCCCCCGCCCTGCTCTCAGCCCCCTCACCCCCACTCAGCCCTAGCGGGCCTGTGACCCCCCCCCGCAGTACAGCCCCGCTGACGCCAGTATGGCCCCAGTATCCCCCCAGTGTGGCCCCACAGACTCCTTGTATGCGTGCCTGTGTACATGTGCACACATCTGCATGTGTGTGCACACGTGTGTGTGCGCGCATGTGTGTGCCTGCACATGTGTCTGTGCACGTGTGTGTGCACGTGTGTGCGTGTGCACGTGTGCGTGTGTATGTGCATGCTCCTGTGTGCAGCTGTCTGTATGTGTGTTCGTGTGTGTGCACGAGTGTGTACGTGTGTGCGCGTGTGTATGCATGTGTGCATGTGCACATATGTGCATGTGTGTATGCAAGTGTGTGTGCATGAATGTGTGGGTGTGCACATGGATATGTGTCTGCACATGTGTGTGTGTGCACATGTGTGTGTGTGTGCACGAGTGTGTGCGTGCATGCGCATGTCTGTGCATGTGTGCATGAACACGTGTGTGCAAGCGTGCACATGTGTGCACTTGTCTCTGTGCACGTGTCAGTGTACAACAGCTGTGTGTGCCCTGTGCCCATGTGCTGCTGCAGAAGGCCCCATGCCCGCGCATGTTGGGGCAACGGGAGGCCACATGCACACACATGTTGGGGTGGTGGGAGGCCATGTGCACACATGTGTTGGGGTGGTGGGAGGCCACATGCGCACGCATGTTGGGATGGTGGGAGGCACGTGCACATGTGTGTTGGGGTGGTGGGACGCACATGCACATGCGTGTTGGGGTGGTGGGAGGCCACATGTGCACACATGTTGGGGTGGTGGGAGGCACGTGCACCCACATGTTGGGGTGGTGGGAGGCCACATGCACACAGATGTTGGGGTGGTGGGAGGCCACATGCATACAGATGTTGGGGTGGTGGGAGGCACGTGCACCCGCATGTTGGGGTGGTGGGAGGCCACATGCACACACATGTTGGGGTGGTGGGAGGCACATGCACACGCGTGTTGGGGTGGTGGGAGGCCACATGCACACACGTGTTGGGGTGGCGGGAGGCCACGTGCACACGCGTGTTGGGGTGGTGGGAGGCCACGTGCACACGCGTGGGCGCTGCAGATGCATCCCCTGGGTGCCGGCGTGGCTCCGGCATTAACCCCCCCCCCCCCGCCCTGCCCCAAGCCCCACCGGGTCGGGTGGGGACACACACACAATGGGGGGGACACCCTCCCCCCCCTCTGTCCACCAGCCCAGGGGGCCCAGGGCCCCCCCTGCCCCTGGCCCAGCCCCCCCAGCCCCTGGACGGACCGCCGGACGGACTGAGTCATCCTTGGCCCGGCAGCCCCGTCTCGTCCTCCCCGCCCGCCGGCCGTCCCCATCGCCACCACCGCCCGCCATGGCCCTCGCCCTCCTGCTCCTGGGTGAGCCCGGCGGCACCGCCTGCACTGCACGGGGCTGCACTGAGCTGCGCTGCGCTGCACTGCGCTGCACTGCACTGCACTGCACTGCACTGCGCTGCACTGCGCTGCACTGCGCTGCACGGGGCTGCGCTGCACGGGGCTGCGTGCGTATGGCACGGGTGTGGGTGGGTGCTGGGAGAGGGGTTGAATACGGCACTGGGCACTGCACGAGCACTGCACAGCAGGGTCTGGGCACTACCCTGGGCACTGGAAGGGAAGTGCACTGCTGGGGGCACTGGGCACTGCACTGCATGGGGTGCTGCGCCCAGCTGGGGCTGTGGGACACTGCGGGGGGGGGGGTGTGTGGAGTGGGCAGAGCACAATGGGTGGTGCTGGGCACTGGGCAGGGCAGTGGGCACTGGGAACTGGGCACTGGGAAGGGCACTGGGCGCTGTGGGCTGTGCTGGGCACTGGGCAGGGCAGTGGACACTGGGAACTGGGCCCTGGGAACTGGGCACTGGGAAGGGCACTGGACAGGGCAGTGGGAACTGGGCACTGGGCACTGTGGGCTGTGCTGGGCACTGGGCAGGGGAGTGGGCACTGGGAACTGGGCACTGGGAAGGGCAGTGGGAACTGGGCACTGGGCACTGTGGGCTGTGCTGGGCACTGGGCAGGGGAGTGGGCACTGGGAACTGGGCACTGGGAAGGGCAGTGGGAACTGGGCACTGGGCACTGTGGGCTGTGCTGGGCACTGGGCAGGGGAGTGGGCACTGGGAACTGGGCACTGGGTACTGGGAAGGGCACTGGGCACTGTGGGCTGTGCTGGGCACTGAGCACTGAGTGTGGGGCACTGTGGGGTGCTGGCAACTGGGCACTGGGCTGTGCAGGATACTGGTAAGGCTGTGAGGCACTGGGCAGGGCACTGGATGTTCTGGGCTGTCCTGGGCACTGGGCATGGGGAGGGGAGCAGGGTAGGGTGGGCTGTGATGGGCAATGGGCATGGGAGGCACTGGGGACTGGACAGGGCACTGAGCAAGGGGCACTGGGCACTGGGAACTGGGAAAGGCACTGGGCACTGGTTGATGATAGTCGTGGGGCTCTGGGAAGCTCACTGGTCACTGGCCATGGGGCGCAGGCACTGGGAAAGGCACTGGTCACCAGTCACAGGGAGCTGGGCAAGGCACTGATCATTGGGCACTGAGCACTGGGGAGCACACTGGTTATGGAGCACCAGGCACTGGGAAGACCACTGGGCATTGGGCACTGGGTAGGGCTCTGGACACTGGGAAGGGCACTGGGAATGGGGCATTGGGCACTGGGCACTGGGAAGGGCGCTGGGCACTGGACAGGGCAGTGGGCACTGGGCACTGGGATGCTGGGCAGGGCAGTGGGCACTGGGCAGGGCAGTGGGTGCTGGGCCCCACTGCTGGGGGGGAGTCCCTGGGGATCTTGGGACAGGGTTGGGGTGCCTGGACGCCTGAGTGCCCCGACTCATCCTCTCCACTCGGTCTCCAGTGGGGCTGCTGGGACCCCGCAGCACAGGTACTGGGGGGGCGGGAGAGGGGTGGGCAGTGGTGGGGGAGGGGTCTGGCCCAGTGGCTCCCAGTGAGTCCCAGTGAGGGGGAGCTCCCAGTGGGTCCCAGTGTGTGCAGGAGTCCCAGCAGGTCCCAGTGACTGCAAATGATCCCAGGGGGTCCCAGTGTGTGCAGAGCTCCCAGTAGCTCCCAATGGGTGGAGGGGTCCCAGAAGGTCCCAGCAGGTTCCAGCATGTACAGAGGTCCCAGCGGTTCCCAGTGGGCGCAGGGCTCCCAGCAGGTCCCAGGGGGTCCCGGTGGGTGCCAGTGGGTGCTGGTGGCCCCGGTGCCTGAGCACGGGCTGTCCCCAGAGCCGTTCCCAGTGCGGCTGGCTGGGGGCCCCGGGCGCTGCGCCGGGCGGGTGGAGGTGCAGCACAGCGGGCACTGGGGCACCGTCTGCGACGATGACTGGGGGCTGCCGGACGCGGCGGTGGTCTGCCGGCAACTGGGCTGCGGGGTCGCTCTGGCCGCCCCATCGGGAGCCTGGTTTGGAGAGGGCATGGGGCCCATCTGGCTCAACGGCTTGCGCTGCCGAGGCACCGAGGAGCGCCTGGCCCTGTGCCGGCACCGGGGTTGGCGTCCCCACGTCTGCGCCCATGAAGAGGATGCCAGCGCTGTCTGCTCAGGTGGGCTGTGTGCGGTGAGCAGGTGGGGGCCAAGCTGGGACCCCCCTTGCCTGACCGCCGCTCCCCACAGCTCACCACTTCCAGCCCCTCGGCACCACTGAGCCCCCCTGGACCCCCACGCCGTCGCCCACCATCACTCAGGCACCTGTTACAGCATGCACGGGTGCAGCATGCGCAGGTACGACATGCACGGGTGGAGCATGGATGGCAATAACGTGTGCAAGTACAGCACGTGCAGGTCGCAGCGTGCACGGGTAGGGTGTGCGCAGGGACAGCATGTGCAAGTACAGCATGCAAAGCTATGGTTGGGTATGGTGTGCACAGGTACAGTGTGCACGGCCATGGTGTGCAGAGGTGTGGAGTGCATGGGCACGGTGTGCATGGGCACAGCGTGCACAGGTACGGTGTGCACGGGCAAGGTGTGCACAGGTACAGTGCACAGGCACACTGCACAGTTACGGTGTGCACAGGCACAGCGTGCACGGGCATGGCATGCACAGGTAGGGTGTGCACATGCCCGATGTGCGCAGGTACCCCCCCATGGGCGCCGGGGCCCGCACTGGCGCTCACCCCAGCCTCTCTCCCAGGACCCCCCATCATGCGGCTGGTGGGGGCGGCGGGGCGCTGCGCTGGCCGGCTGGAGATCTTCCATGCTGGGCACTGGGGCACCGTCTGTGACGACCTGTGGGGGCTGCCGGATGCGGCGGTAGTCTGCCGGCAGCTGGGCTGCGGGGCCGCCCTCGACGCACCCCGGGCAGCTTTTTTTGGCGAGGGCACGGGACCCATCTGGCTGGACGACGTGCGGTGCCAAGGGAACGAGTCATCCCTGCTGGGGTGCCCAGCTTCCCCCTGGGGTGTCACCAACTGCCAGCACCGGGAGGATGCCGCCGTTGTCTGTGCAGGTACCCATGATGTGGGGGGCTGGGGCCGTGCCCCCGCAGGGTGATGCAGTGGATGCGTGGTCCCCGTACCCGGGTGGGGGTCTCGGGGCAGTGGGTGGCCACAGGAACATGGCAGCTGAAGTGCAAACCCCGTGGGTGCACGGTCTGTGGAGTGCAAGCAGCAGCAGCGAGTGTGCAGTGCGCGTGTGTGCAGGGTGCAGTGCGCGTGTGCAGTGCACGGGGACACCAAGTTTGTGCACTGTGTGCATAGGCAGTGTACAGTGTGTGAGTGTGTGCATGCAGTGTGTGTGCGCAGTGTGCAAGGACACAGAATCTGTGCAGTGCATGCGTGTTCAGGGTGCAGCGTGTGTGCAGTGCACAGGGACACCTAGTCTGTGCAGCGTGTGTGTGTGGGCAGGGTGCAGTGTGTGTGCAGTGCGGGTGTGTGCAGTGCACATGCAGTGCGCCCACTGCAGGGCTCACGCCGCTCTCCTCTGCCCGCAGACGAACTGGCTGCCCTGGATGTCCACCCTGCAGAGCCCACTCCCCACCCACCGCGGGTGAAGCCAGCCCGGGTGCCCACCTCTGCACGGCCCCGCAGCCCCGGCTCCCCCCGGAGCACAGCAGCCAGCCAGCCGGCCGCAAGGACGCCCCGTGAGGGTAGGGGGAGCGGGCGTGGGGGTCCCTGTCCCCCCATGCAAGGTCTCGGGGAGCTGGGAGGTGGTCAGCCGCAATGCAGAACCCCATATTTTCTGCCCTGGCCCAGCTGCAGGGCTGGAGCAGATCTTTGACACCCCCCCCCATGCACCTACCCTCCCTGCTGGGGTCCCTCCCCATGTCCCAGAGCCCCTGTCCCCAAGGATGCCCCCACCCTCTGGCTCCGGGTGCCCCCCCAGAGCTGGGCTGAGCGATCCTCTCATTGCTGCAGGGCAAGGGCACCTACTGGCACCAACGGGGACTTCTCCATGGGCCAGCAGTACCCAGCACCCTGTAGGACAGGGTCTGGCCAGCACCACCCCCAGCACCCAGCGCCCCACACGATGGGATGCAACGGGTGCAACCCGCAGCACCCAGCACCCCACAGGACAGGGACGAATCGGTGCCACCCAAGGGAAAACAGGGCGAGATCCCGTTCGTATCCTCAGGATCACACGACTCAAAGCAGAACAGGATCCGGCTGGCATCATTCAGAGCACCAAGCCCAAGGCGGGACGGGATCCATCAGGTGCCACCAGGTCTAAAGTGGGACGGGATCCGGCTGCTGCCACCAGGTCCAAGGCAGGATGGGCTCCAGCCGGCACCAACAGGTCCAAGGCAGGATGGGATCCAATGGGAACCAACAGATCCAAGGCAGGATGGGCTCCAGCCGGCACCAACAGGTCCAAGGCAGGATGGGATCCAATGGGAACCAACAGATCCAAGGCAGGATGGGCTCCATCTGGCACCAACAGGTCCAAAGTGGGATGGGCTCCAGCTGGCACCAACAGGTCCAAGGCAGGACGGGATCCAGTCAGTACCATCCGTGTCACCCGGCCCAAAGCAGGGTGGGATCCAACCAGTATCACACGGATCACCCGGCCCAAAGCTGGACAGATTCTGGTAGGTGCCAACCAGACCACCAGGAAACCACCAGGACGGGGTTTGGTTGGGACCATAAAAGGTACCAAGCACAAGGCAGGGCGGGATCCAGTTGGTGCCACCCAGCCGCGAATGGGGCAGGATGTGGCAGTTGCCATCCAGTTCACACAACGGCAAACAGGACAGGACCCTGTTGATAGCACTCAAGCCAAAGTAGGGCAGGATCCGGTTGGTACCACGCAAGGCACCAGGCCGAAAGCAAGGCAGGACTTGACCCCCACCATGGTGGTCCCAGCAGGTGATACCATGTGGAGTAACCAGAATCTGGGAGAACTGGGTCCTGAAGCTACCATGAACATCGCATGTCCTCCAGCAGAACTGGATGCAGATGGTAACAAATGGACAACACGTTCTTCAGCAGATTTTGCTCTAGATGATAGCCTGGGGAGCACACGTCCTGCAGCAAAACCAGGTCCTGAAGGTACTGTGAGTAGTGCACATCCTGCAGCAACAGAATCAGATCCTGAAGGTACCATGAGTAGTGCACATCCTGCAGCAGAACCAGGTCCAGATGGTACCATGAGGAGCACACGTCCTGTAGCAGAACCAGGTCCTGAAGGTACTATGAGTAGTGCACATCCTGCAGCAGAACTGGGTCAAGATGGTACTACATGGAGCACACATCCTGCAGCCCAACCGGGTCCAGAAGATATCACATGGAGTTCACGTTCTGCAGCAGAACGGGGTCCAGAAACCACATGGAGCACACATCCTGCAGCCCAGCCGGGTCCAGATGGTACCACATGGAGTGCACGCCCTGCAGCAGAACCGGGTCTAGATGGTACCATGAGGAGCACACATCCTGCAGCAGATCTGGGTCCAGAAGATACCACATGGAGTGCACGTCCTGCAGCCCAGCCGGGTCCAGATGGTACCACATGGAGTGCACGCCCTGCAGCAGAACTGGGTCTAGATGGTACCATGAGGAGCACACATCCTGCAGCAGATCTGGGTCCAGAAGATACCACATGGAGTGCACGTCCTGCAGCAGAACTGGGTCTAGATGGTACCATGAGGAGCACACATCCTGCAACAGAACGGGGTCCAGAAGATACCACATGGAGCGCACGTCCTGCAGCAGAACTGGGTCTAGATGGTACCATGAGGAGCACGCATCCTGCAACAGAACGGGGTCCAGAAGATACCACATGGAGCGCACGTCCTGCAGCAGAACTGGGTCTAGATGGTATCATGAGGAGCACACATCCTGCAGCAGACCTGGGTCCAGAAGATACCACATGGAGCACACGTTCTGCAGCAGAACTGGGTCCAGATGGTACCACATGGAGCACACGTCCTGCAGCAGAACCAGGTCCAGATGGTACCACATGGAGCACACGTTCTGCAGCAGAACTGGGTCCAGAAGATACCACATGGAGCACACATCCTGCAGCCCAACCAGGTCCAGAAGGTACCATAAGGAACACACAGCCTCCAGAGAAACTGGATCCAGATGGTGCGATGCAGAGCACACATTCTTCAGCAGAAACGGGTCTGGATGATACCACCATGTGGAGTGCACATCCCACAGCAGAACCTGGTCCCAGTGGTGCCACACTGTATGCACAGCCTGCAGCAGAACTGGATGCAGATGGTGCCACATGGAGCACAGGTTCTTTAACAGATTTCAGTCTAGAAGATACCATGAGGAGCACACATCCTGCAGCAGAACCAGGTCCAGATGGTACGATGAGGAGCACACGTCCTGCAGCACATCTGGATCCAGACGGTACTAAGCAAGGAATTTCCTGGAAGAAATTTTCAGGAAAAGGCTAAAATGTTGGAGGGTTGAGGTGGGTGGAAGGACAGTAGGGAGTAGGCATGGATAGACTGAGAGGCACAGGGGCAACTGACTAGACAGAAAGGTAGAGGGAGAAAAGGACAGAAAGGAGAAAGGTATTGATGGCTGGATGTCAAGGGAGGATCTGTGGGAGAATGGATGCATGGATGGCAAGGAAAAGGGAATGGATGTATGGGTGGGTGGATGGATAGATGGATGAATGGATGGTGGTGGATGGATGGATGGATGGATGGATGGATGGATGGATGGATGGATGGAGTGTTCTTCACCCAGCACTCAGGGCGGGTGGCCTGGAGACAGTGGGACCTCACAGACCTCTGTGTTTCTTCCGTCCCCAGATGTGGACCCAGACCAAGGCCCTGTTGGGGTCTCTGCTTCCCCCACAGACCCCCCCCCGCCTCCTCCATCACAGAACCCCACCCTGATCCCAGCAGCACCCCCTGCCCTTGTAGTCCAAGTGGGTCCAGGCTCTAGCATCCCCCCCCCGTGCCCCCCAGAGCCCACCAGCACCCAGAGTCCCCCACTAGTCACCCAGTCCCTGAAGGAGACCCCCAGCACCCAGAGCCACCTAGCCCCCACCCAACACCCCAAGGAGATCCCCAACACCCAGAGCCTTCCAGCACCCACCCAGCGCCCCAAGGAGAGCCCCAGTACACAGAGGCCCTCAGCACCCACTCAGCACCCCATGGAGCCCACAAGCACCCATAGCCTCCCAGCCTCCACTCAGCACCCCACGGAGCCCCTCAGCACCCAGACCCTCCCAGCACCCCCTCAGCCTCCCCTGGAGCCCCATGGCACCCAGACCTCCCCAGCAGCCTCCCTGCACCCCATGGAGATCCCCAGCCCACAGGTACCTTCAACACCCCTTCAGCACCCCACAGAGACCCTCGGCACTGCAACCCCCCCAGAATCCCCCCAGGACCCCATGGAGACTCTCAGCACTCATCCTCCCCCACCATGCCCTCAGCCCCTGCTGGAGCTCCTTGGCATCCAACCCCCCCCAGCATCTCCCCAGCACCCCACAGAGAAGCTCAGCACCCAGATGCCCCCAGCACCCCCTCAGCACCCCACAGAGGCACTCAGGACCCAGACCCCCCCAGCACCTCCCCAGCACCCCATGGAGCCCCTCAGCACCCAGACACCCCCAGCACCTCCCCAGCACCCCACGGAGCCCCTTGGTACCCAGACCCCCCCAGCACCTTCCCAGCACCCCACGGAACCCCTCAGCACCCATCCTGCCCGCACCCCAACAGACCCTGTGCTCCCTGGGGCCCCATGTGCAGGTAAGCTTGGGGTGGGGTACACAGTGGCAGGGTGGGTCCTGCCAGTGGACCCCCAATTCCTAAGGTGACAACCCCTCATATTTCAGAGCTCTGGGGCAGCATGGGGGTGGGTCCTGACTTGGTGAGCGGGGGAATGTGGGGCCCCCTCTGCACCCCAAATTCTGGGGTTTTTTGGAGGGACACAGGTTTGGGGAGGGCATTTTTCATGGCTGTGCTTTAGGGGGGGTCTCTATATCTCGCCCCACAGATCCGGCTCCACCAGCAGCACCGCCAGTCAAACCCAGAGCTGGGGAGCAGTGGGGAGGGGAGTCTGGCAGCTGCCACCCCTGCCCAGCCCCCCAACTGCAGGCCCTTCTACAGGAGGTGCGGGGGCTGCGGGGGGACCTGCGAGCACTGGCCTTGACCCTTCAGCACCTCCTGGGGGGCTTTCCGAGGACCCCTCCTGCCACTGGCTCTCAGTCACCAACTGGGTGACTCCGGGGGGGCTGCTGTGACCCTCAGATGAGATAAAGTGGGGCTGGACCCCCCCAACCCCCCCAATCCTGGAGCATCTTGAGGTTGTGGTGGTAGTGATAGGATGGGCAACATCATTTGGGGTGGGGGGGGGTGTGGGATAGGTGGATCAGCCCCACCTCAGGCCCATCCTTGAGCAGGGGGGTGATCTGGGGGTTGCAGGCAGCAGAGCCTCTTTGGGAGGGGGAGCCTGCTCCTGCTCCCCATCCTATGCCCCCATCTCTGCCAGCCGCATGGCGCCGAGCTGGCTCCCTCAGTGCTTCCCCATAGCGCTTTCGCTTCCTCCACCCTTCCTCCCCACCGTTGCCCCCCCAAGGCCCTCCCTGGAGGAAACTTTAAAAGGGGGGGGTCCCTGGGAGGGGAGGTCCCAGGCAGCTGCAGCATGGGGTGGCTGGTTGGCCTTGGGCTGTGCCTCGGTGAGGGACTGGGGTCATGCTGGGGGGGGGGGGGGGGGGAGGGGCAGGGGCTTGGGGCCTGGGGGGCCATGGGGCTGAGGGTGCACTTGGGGGGCACAGATCTGGGGGTGCACTTGGGGTGTGTGTTGGGGATTTTACTGGGGTATGCAGGGTGTGGGATGTCCATGGGGTGTGTCTTGGGGGTCAGTGGGGTGGGGGGGGTGTTGGGATGCCCATGGAGTGTGTGTTGGGGGTCAGTGGGGTGTTGGGGTGTCTGTGAGATGTGTGTTGTGGGGTCAGTGGGGCACGCAGCGTGTGGGGGTGTGTCCATGGGGGGTGTGTTGGGGGTCAGTGGGGGGGGGGGGTGTCTGTGGGGTGGGGGCTGGATCCCCACTCCCAGCTGTTGCCTCTCTCCCCCCCCAGCTCTGTGCTGCAGCATCGTGGCTGGATCTGGTATGTTGGGGGTCCCCTGGGTGTCCCTTGGTGTCCCCCTGGAGTCCCCTGGGGTCCCCCTGGGGTCCCCTGGTGACCCCTGTGTTCCCCTGGTGACACTTGGGGGCTGTGGGGTCAGCAACCATGGGATGTGGCTGGCAGTGGGGCATGGACCACGTGTAGGAGAGCTTGTACTGGGCTTGCACTGGGCAGACTGTGGTTGTGCTGGGTAGACTGGGGCTGTACTGGATGTACCAAGGCCATGCTGGGCAGATTAGGGATGGGTTGGGCAGACTGGAGCTGTACTGGTCCTACTGGTGCCGTACACCTTCCCCCCTGCCGTAGGGGTGCCAGCCCGGCTGTCGGGCAGTCACTCACGCTGCGCCGGGCGCCTGGAGCTCCTCTTCGAGGGCATGTGGGGCTCAGTCTGTGCCGAGGGCTGGGGCCTGGCGGCCGCCCGGGTGCTGTGCCACCAGCTGGGCTGCGGTCGCCCGCGCCTCGTCCCAGCACCCTGCAGCCCCGCGGCAGCCGGCGCTTCCCCCGTGGTGCTGCGGCAGGTGCAGTGCACCGGGCAGGAGCCGACCTTGGAGCACTGCGACCTCCAGCCGGGGCAGCCATCATCCTGCCCCATGGATCGGGTGGCCGCTGTCGAGTGCGAGGGTGAGCGTGCGGCGGGGTGGGGTGATGCGACCCTCGGTGGGGGGATGTCCCGTGGGGCTGGCATCACCCCAGTGTCCCTGCAGAGCCCTTCCAGCTGCGACTGGTGGGTGGCCCCGGGCGCTGCGCTGGGCGGTTGGAGGTGAACCGCGCCAGGCAGTGGGGCACGGTCTGCGATGACGGCTGGAGCAGGACCAACGCGGTGGTGGTTTGCCGGGAGCTGGGCTGCGGGGCTGCGGGTAAAGTCAGTGACCTCCCACGGGGACGACCTCGCTTCGGCCCCGGTGCTGGGCGCATCTGGCTGGATGATGTCCGCTGCCGGGGTCAGGAGGCAACCCTGCGGGATTGTGCCCACCGCACCTGGGGACACCACGACTGCACCCACCAGGAGGATGTTGGCGTGGTCTGCCAGGTCTGGGACAACCCCACCTGCCACCATGGGACACCCGAGGAGGCCTGACAGAGCAGGATCAAGCCATAGTCACCCTTTTGTCCTCGCAGGACGCCTGAGCACTGCGGCTCTGTCCCCAGACGGCCCTTGATCTTGACAGCCACCTTGTCCCCCTGTGGAGCACCCCTCCTGCATCCCTCTCCAGGCAGTCCCTGGCCTCACGGGGACCTCCCCCCACAACACCCCACAGGAGGCCGTGTGTGGGAGCTGGGGATCCTGCCCCAGCTCCTCTTCCTCCTTCCCAGTCATTAAATATGGAGAACTGAGCATCTGCCCGCACCATGTCCATGCCCAGAGATGTGGGGGGCACCATGGGGTGCCTGTGCACAGCCATGGCCATGCCGTGGGGCAGCAGTGGGGTGAGCACAGGGGCCTGGCTGTCCCAGGTGTGGGGCTGAGCTGAGCATGGCTTGCTGCCCACAGTGCCGTGTCGTCCCCCCCCCCCTGCCCCCGCCATTGTGGCCTCTTGACCCCGTTATGAAACAGCTTGTTAACACTAATCCCACAGCCACCTGTCCCACTCCAGTTCCCTCCCCCCCCCCCGCCCGGGGGAGGGACCTGCCTGTTACTCTGCCCCATGGCATGGGGCAGGGGCCAGGGCAGGGGGCCTGGGGCAGGTGGGGCAGCAGAACAAGAAGTGGGGCAATGGATTTTGGGGGGAAGAGTGGTCAGGGTGTGGGGCAGTGGGACTTAGGGGGAAGAAGGAGTTGGTGGGGGACAGAGGGTCAGTGCATGGGGCAACGGGGGCCAGGGCTTGCAGAGGGGCAGGGTGTGGGTCAATAGGGGCCAAGGGGGCAGAAGGGAAGGATGTGGGGCACTGGGGACTAGGGAGGCAGAGCGTGTCCATGCGGTGGGGTCACAGGCTGCAGAGGGGCAGGATGTGTAGCAGTGGGACCTATGGGTGCAGAGAGGCAGGGAGTGGGGCAATAGGGGCCGGGGGGCAGGGTGTGGGGCAATGGGGGCCAGGGCTTGCAGAGGGGCAGGGCATGGGGCAATAGGGGCCATGGGCTGCAGAGGGGCAGGACGTGGGGAAATGGGACACCAAGGGGGCACATCCCCTCCCGCAATGACAGAAGGGGGACAGGGGGGACACGGTTGGGGACAGCAAGGACAGGGGCAGTGGGGCGGTGGCTTGTGGGGCTCAGCACCGGGCTGTGCACCCCTCCAGACCTGGGGACGAGGACGGGGACAAGCTGGTGCCATCTGGTCCGGCTGCCTGCCGGCTATTTCGGTGCCCCCGCAGCTGTCCGTCCCTCCGCCCCCACAGCCCTGCCACCGCGCTCCCTCCCACGCTCCCGGGACACCGGCCAGCCAAGGGCTCCCCCCCCCCCGGGACAGGGGACGGACAGGGACACGCGCCTGCATCCTCCGCGTGCCACTGAGGCCGGAGACGTGCCGCTGGGGCTGGATGGCCTGACCCTGGGGATGGTCCCCAGTGGGACATGGGGGGTCACAGCCCCTTGATTGGCGCCCCATGGTGGGGGCTGGGGGGTCATCCCCCTAGAAGTAGCCCCCACTCTCTGGGTGGGTAATGGCCACGGCACGACCTCTCCCCCATTGGCCACCCGCCAAGCTGGTCCCACTAATGTGCTGTCAAGTATTAATTTCCTTCCAGCGGGGCCGGGGTCAGGACCTGGCGAGCAGATGGGATGGGGGGAAGAGCAGGTGGGGAGGGAGAGGGTGGGATACACCCTGGGAGCTGGGAAGAGGGAGGGGGGCTGTGGGAAATGAGGGGAGGGATGGATGTTATTGTGGGAAATGGGAAGAGAGAGATGGTCATGAGAAATAGGAAGAGGGTGGGGTATGGTTGTAGGAGATGTGGAGAGGGAGGCGTGATGGTCATAGGAACTGGGGAGATGGAGGGAGGATGGTCATGGGAACAGGGGAGAGGGAGGGAGATGGTCATGGAAATGGGGGAGAGGGAGATGGCCATGGGAAATTGGGAGAGGGATGGGTGTTATTGTGGGAAATGTGGGGAGAGAGATGGTCATGGGAAATGGGGAGAGGGAGGGGTATGGTTGTAGGAACTGGGGAGAGGGAGGGGTATTATTGTGGGATGTGGGGAGAGAGAGTAGTGATGGTCATGTGAACTGGGGAGAGGGATGGAGGGAGATGGTCATGGGAACTGGGCAGAGGTGTGGGTATTATTGTGGAAAGTAGGGAGAAGGAGGGGGTATGACTGTGGGGAATGGGGACAGAGAGGCAGATGGTCATGGGAAGTGGGGAGAGGGAGGGAGATGGTCCTGGGAGCTGGGGATGGAGAGGGAAATGGTCATGGAAGTGGGGAGAGGGAAGGGTATGGCCCTGAAAACTGGGAGATGGGGAGGGACCCAGCCTGGGAACTGGGGGAGAGGGAGGATGCTGAGGCAGGCACAGCCCTTGGGTGCAGGCAGAGGGATGAGCAGGGTGCCCCAACCCTCCGGTGCGGCACTCCCCCCACGCCAACCTGGGGAGACCCCCCCCCCCCGGCTCTGTGCACCCCGGCCACACCCCCATGGCCAACGGCTGTTTCGGCAGGGCTGGTACTTATTTGGCAGGACACCGGGTGCGTATGCGGCCAGCCGGGCTCTGCCAGTCCCATCCCAAAATAGACCCCCGAGGAACGTGCCCCGCCGAGGGGGCCCAGATGTGAGTCAGAGCTGGGAGGGCGGATGGTGGGGACATGCGGGGGCGGCGTGGCTGAGGACATTGGGGACGGTGGTGGAGGGGACTTGGCGTGGGGATGGCGTCTCCTGGGGTTGGTGCCAGCCCCATGGGATGATGCCTCGGTTCTGGGGATCACTACAGGCCAACAACCAGGGCTGGTGTGTCGTGTCCCCCCTGTCCCCAAACCATCCTGGCCCACATCTGAGGGTCTGGTGCCCACAGCTGGCTCCCGGTCCTTGCCCCACACCCCAGCGGGAGCCAGATGGCACATAGATGGGTGAAACTGGAGCTGTGAGATGCTGAGTGGGTGGGGTGGGGGGGATGACACAACAAAACAGATCCGCCCTGTTCTCTCAGGGAAGTGGTACCGGAGAGGGGAAACTGAGGCAGGTGGAGGGATGCCCGTGACTTGCTGCATCCTCCTGGGATGCCACCGCGGTGGGATGAGGGGTCACAGCCAGGCTGGGGCTGGGGCTGTGCTGGGGGTGGGGGAGCAGGTGGTGTGTGGCTGTGGTATGGCTGGGCTGTGTCACTGGTGGGAGGTGTCCCTGCCTGTGGCAGGGGGGTGGAAATGGGTGACCTTTAAGGTCCCTTCCAACCCAAACCAGTCTGTGATTCTGTGATTGCTGGGCTGTGTCATGGCATGACCAGGCTGTGTCATGGCATTGCTGGGCTGTGTCATGACATGGTTAGAGCTGTGTTGTGGGATGACATTGTGATGGCATCGCATGGGAGACAGGCATGGGGGGACGGACAGGGCACTGCACATGGGGACAGACAGACGTCAAGGAGCAGAGCTTGGTGAAGCAGAGAAGCTTGTTCTGATGGAACAGCAGCATTGTGAGGAAGGACAGACAGACAGGATGGAGCGGCAGCACCGTGGGGAAGGACTGATGGACAGAGTGGAGCATTGCACGAGGGGACAAGCAGAGGTGGTGTGGGGCAGCTGTCACGGAGGACTATGGGCATGGACAGACAGACAGCATGATGCATGGCCTGGGGGGATGGACAGACAGCACAAGAAGGTACAGCCAAGATAAGAAGCTAGGCATGTGGGGACAGATGGACTGAGCACTGTGTGGCATGGAGGGATGGATGGACAGATGGACAGACAGTGTGGAGGACAGCTTGCAAAGACTGATGGACAGAGTGTGGTGCTGGGTGGACAAGCAGCATAGGGACAGGCAGACAGACAGTGCAGAGCAGCATGCTAAGGCACAGCCAAGAGGCCTGCACGCTGCTTCTCCACCCTGCATTGGGTGCACCGAGCCTACTGGACCCAGCACAGCTCAGCCCCCATCCCCAGCTCCATCCTGTCCATCTTTCTCCCCAAGGAATGCCTGGTCTGTCCCACTATCCCCAGCTCTATCCTGTCCATCTTTCCCCCCATCCCCAACTCTACCCTGTCCGTCTGTCCTCCCATGCAATGCCCTGTCTGTCCCTCTGTCCCCAGCTCCATCCTGCCCTGTCTCTCCCCCCATTCCCAGCTCTACCCTGTCTGTCTGTCCTCCATCCCCAGCTCTGCCCTGTCCATCTGTCCTCCATCCCCACTTCCATTCTGTCCCTCCGTTCCCCCATGCAATGCCCAGTCTGTTCCCCCACCCTCAACTCCATTCTGCCCTGTCTCTCCCTGCATTCCCAGCTCTATCTACCCTGTCTGTCTGTCCCCCATCCCCAGCTCCATCCTGTCTGTCTGGCCCCTCATGTAATGCCCTGCCTGTCCTGCCTCCTGCCTATCTTTGGCCCTCGGCACGCGTTGGGGCTGACACATGTTCCCTGGGCGCGAGCGGCAGAGATTAACGCGGCCTGGCGGCATGGGAATGGGCAGGAAAGTCTGAGTCACAGCTCCCGGTGCCGGGGGCGGCCGTGGGTCTGGGGGCACCCAGCCGTGTCCCGGGAGCAGCCGGCCCTGCTGGGACACACAGCAGGGGACGCAGGTGAGGCATGCGCTGCTCCTGGGCTTCTTGGCTGTCCCTGTGCAACCTCGGGGGACACTCGACCTTGGCTTCTGCTTCTGGCTTGCTTGCATGGCTCTCTTGGCTCAGCCCCATGGCTTTGGGGGGTGTGTGGGGGGGACAGGCTGGTTGTCCCAGCCCTGCACACCTGGAGGTACCGGTGGTGGCGATGACCTCGTTGCGGCTGTGCCGGCGCAGGCAGCTGCAGGTGGTGGGATGGGAGAAGGGTCCAGGGTCCTGCCTTAGGGCTGGGGATGGAGGAGCACAGGGGCATCCCTGACCCCTTGCAAAGGGGAGGATGTGGGGTGGGAGAGAGCCAGCCCTGACCCCTTGCAACGGGGGGGATGTAGGGGGAGAGACGGAGCCCTGACTGCTGCTGTGGGGTGTGATGTGCAGCTGCCTGTCCCTCCTCTGGGAGGTTACAGGGTTATCTGCCTTTCCTCTGGGGTCTGATGTGGGTCTGACCCTCACTCCTACATGACGACATGGGAGCTCAATGGAGTGAGCATCCCAGCTCCCTGTGGTCCCCATCAGGGGTGCGAAGCACCACTGGACAGGGGCATTTTGGGGTCCCCATCACCTCTTGGCATGGGGCTGCACCTTCCCACCAGCCAGGACCCCCATGCCTGCACAGTGCCTGGGGAAGAGGGGCAGAGCTTTATCCCAGCCAGGAAGACTGTGGGGAGAGCTCCTGGAGTGGAACTGGGCCGTACTTGGATTGACTGTGCTGAATTGGGCTGGGCTAAACTGGACTGGGCTAGACTGGGCTGCACTGGGCTGTCCCGACAGGGTGCTCTGGGGTGACGAGGCTGGTGCTGACATCGTCCTCCCATGCAAGGGGCTGGGGATGGCGGAGCTTTGCAGCAGCACGGGGGGCTTGGCTGTCCCCAGGGCCCATGGAGGAGTCGGATGAGGATGGGGAGGACAACGAGGAGTTCCTGGAGAGGCTGATGGCACAGACGGGTCGGGAGATGCCGCAGCGGGAGCTGGAGGAGCACTACGCCGTGCTGGAGGAGCTGGGCAGTGGGACCTATGGCCGTGTGGTGCTGACAGAGCCCCTGGATGGTGGTGAGAGGTGCTGGGGGGCGGGGGGGGGGAAGGGCGACCCTGCTGCTGTTTGGGGAACCTGCTCCCCAGGTGTGCACAGATGTGCACAGCCCCACCACTGCATCTGACCCACCCAAGCCAAACTCCAGCTCTGCCCAAACCACCCCTGTCTCTGCTCCCCCTCAGTGCCCCAGCTGGTGCTGACCTCTCTTTGGCCCCCACCCCCTGTTTCCCAGGCCCACCTGTGGTCCTCAAGCTGATGCTGAAGGAGCGGACGGAGTGGCGGGCATTCCTGCGGGAGTATTGCATCGCCCTGTGTCTCTCCAGCCATGCCGCCTGCCTGCGTGCCCTGCCCGTTGCCTTCGAGAGCACCACGCACTTTGCTTTCGGGCAGGAGCTCGCTCCTGCTGGGGACCTGTGTGCCCTCCTCAACCCGGGGGTGCGTGCTGCCCTAGTGCTCTGCTGGAGCAGGGTGGGGGCTAGGAGGGGTGGGAGGATGGAAGAGAGGGTGACGGGAAAATTTTGCAGCGGGTGCAGTGATGCTGTGTGTGGGGAGACGCTTTGCAGTGGGGTGCACGGTGGGGACACCTTTTGCAGTGGATGCAGTGACACTGTGTGTGGGAACACCCTTTGCAGTGGGGTGCATGGTCATGCTTTTTGTGTGGCGACCCTTTGCAGTGGGGTGCAGTGACACTGTATGCGTGGGAAGACCCCTTGCGGTGAGCACCCACTCCCAGTATGCAGGCAGAGCCTTTGCAGTGGGGTGTATGCCCACAATGTGCATGGGGAGAGACCCTTTGCTGTGGGTGCAGTGACGCTGTGGATGGGAGGAGACCCTTGTAGTGGGGTGCATGCTCGTGCAATGCATGGGGAGCCCCTTTGCAGTGTGGGCATGTGGCTACAGGCTGCTGTGGGGCAAAGCACAGGTCAGCCGTGCCAGGTGGGGGTCTGGGTGCTGCAGCAGTCCCTTCGGGGAGGCGGCAGTGGGGCAGGAGATGGTGCCACCCTGCCTGCAGGAGGGCCTGGCAGAGGAACTGGTGAAGCGTTGCGCATCCCAGCTGGCCGAGGCGCTGGACTTCATGCACAGCCGTGCCCTGGTACACCGGGACGTCAAGCTGGACAACGTGCTGCTCTTCGACCGCGAGTGCCGGCGAGTGAAGCTGGGTGACTTCGGGCTCACACGCGTGCAGGGCTCGGCAGTGGGTGCCATGTCCGGTACTCTGCCCTACTCCCCGCCAGAGCTCTGCCTGCTCCAAGGCTCCGACACACTGGAGCTGGACTCCAGCCTGGATGCCTGGGCCTTCGCCATCCTGCTCTTCTGCCTCTGCACTGGCTGCTTCCCCTGGGCCATGGCCACCAGCTCAGACCCCCAGTTCGAGGACTTCAGCGCCTGGCAGGGTGGCACAGCAGGGCGGGGGATACCGGCATCCTGGCGAGGCTTCAGCTCTGGGGCGCTGGAGATGCTCCGGCGCCTGCTGACGCTAGACCCCGACCGCCGGAGCCCAGCCATCGAGGTGCAGAAATACCTGTCCCTGCCCTGGGTGATGGCTCCAAGTGCTGGGGAGCCGGTGTCGAGCAGCTCCCAGTCCCCCCTTACCAGCCGCATGGGGGAGAGCCCAGGGGGCAGCGGCGGACGGGATGCTGCTGGTGGGGGAGATGGGGTTCCTGTGCCTCCCGCTAACGCCCTGGCCCCGTGCCGGTAGCCAGCACCTCCCCTCCATCCCGGGGCTGGTATTGCAGCGGGCCCTCCCTGGGGGTCTGGGCTCCCTCTCTGATGCCCAAGGCTTTTGGTGATTGCAAGAGCGGGAAGGAGAAGCGATGCCTTGGGCAGCACATGGAGGCTCCAGCCCTGCCACTGGATACCCGGCACCTTGCAAATTGATGTCATTTGGTGGTGGTGACAACAGTCCACCCAAGCAACCGTTGCACAGCTCTGAGATACACAAGAGAAACTGGGGGCAGAAGCAGCTCATGGGATGACAGAGAGGAACAGGAGGAGAGCAATTAATTAGAAATTAAACCTGTTAAGGCTGATGCAAGATCTTGTCAGGGACGAACGGTGAAACTGCTCAGCAGAGAAACACGGGAACACGTCCGACCTTGACCTTCTTCCTGCACAGTACTGATGGGGAGGTTGTCACAGGCTGCTGTTAATTAGGGAAGGTGTTAATCAGCCTCCTGGGGGCTAACTGCTGTAATTAGGGAGAGATGCTAACCAGCCTCCTGGGGGGTTAAGGAGCTGGGGAAACAAATGTAAGCCCTCAAGGCATGAAGCTGAACTGGGGTGTGATGGGGCTGGGAGGAGCTGCCAGGTGGATCTCTAGGACTTGAGTTAAAACAGGACAAACCTGGGATCAGGCTCTGCCTGAGCAACACAATGGGCAGGGTGATTTGCCCCCTTAAGGGCTGGATGTGGGTCAGCTGATAGTGCAAAAGGGTAAAGAGGCACAGTGAGAGAGCACGTCGGTATGGCTCTGGGTGTGTAGGAGGGGACACACATGAAAGTCTGCTGCAGTGGCTGCAAATATTCTCCATCTCCAGCACGAGAGGGACTGGACAGACTCCGGAGGAGAGTGTGTGGGGTGAGCTCATGGTTTGGAGGCTGGACAAACACCTGCCCAGGCTCAACCAGCCATCTGGTCCCTGCTGGCTTTCCCACTGGGGCTGCTTGGCAGCCAGGAGGAGAGCAGCAGGGGCCCGCAAGCTTTGGCACCTAACCTTTGTGCCACAGCACGAGCAGGCAGGGCTCTGCCTGCCTGCCCATCCCGGGGCTCTCCTGCACCCCTTCAAGCAGTCCACACCTCTGTTCTGTGATATGAGGCTTCTGGACCCTCCACCTGGGACCCCTCCATGCTCTGTCTGGGGAGCCCGTGCCCACCCCTCCCTGGAGATCCCCAACAGAGGCTGGGGGACACTGTGCTCTGCCATCCACAGAGGATCCATCTCCTGCATCACCAACCCTGGTGCAAAGTGGAAGGGGAGGGGGAAAACTAGCTGAGATGCTGAAGCTTAATAAAATTCTGTGTTGCTTTGCCCTTTTTTTTAAACTGTGTTTTCCTATGAACCTGTTGCTTGAGCCTTAAATCCTGCTTTTTCTCCTCCTTGGGGACAGGCAGGCTCTGAGCAAAGGGGGTCCAGCGCCCCTGTAAGAGTCGGTCAGAAGATCAGCATTGTCTCAACATTGTCATCAGGGATATGGACAGTAAGGTACCCGACAACGGCCTGTTTGGAACACAGTTGCTGATCTCAAGAGTGGAATGCGGTGCAAAGGCTCCTGAATACAGAACTGTGTGGCACAGTGAGCGCTGTGCTATTCTCCTGAGTACTGAACCGTGTGGTGCAGGGAGTGTGGTGCTGTTCTTTGGTACCTGAGCCATGTGGTACAAAGAGTCCTGTGCTATTGTTCGGTACCTGAGCCTAAACGGAGTCATTAGAGATGACCGCATAGCTCCTGTCAAAAAAGATGGATCACAACTGTTGCCATAACATCGATGAAGAAATCATGAACTTTAGACGAACTTTGCTTCATTATAATACCAAAACACACCTCCTGGTTGAAGGCTACTCGCCTCTAAGACTGACCACACCTCGGACACTCCCCTTTGTGCATGTGTGGTAGCCCTGCTCCGGAAGGGTGGAGATCCCTGAGGCAGAGGAGGAGCAAGGTGTGTTACTAAGCATAAAAGATGAATTCTGGGCAACGAAAATTTGAAGCTTCCCCACCAAGGATCACGGTGACCAGTGACGGAGCATTAGCTGGACCTGGGACCGTTAGGATGTCTTGAGATCAGTGGTGGTAGCTATAACCTCTCTTTCTCTTCTTTCTAAACTTTACTTTTCCCCTTTCTTTCACCCATCTCTAGCTATCGCTTGCCACTTCACAGGCAACGCAATAAAGTTTCACTGTTTGATTGATGCAATCCCCTTTGGTGTTGGTTGCCTTAATTTTGCACTTTTGAGATTGTAGTAAATGAGTCCACATCATGCAAATGGGGCATCATGTGAGGGACAACCAAGCCCCCTGGATGATTTAAAGGAGTGTCTCAGGGACCTTATGGGGGAGTGCAACCTTGCAGCAGCTGCCTGTTATCAGCCATGAAGCATCTGGAACTGCAATGGAAAAAGCATTGGCTGCATCTATGGGGACAGGATGGGAGAAACCTTCTGGTCTGAGTCCACCAATCTCATCTCTAGGGTACGGGGAAGTAGAAATCCCTTGTGGTCTCGAGATCTGCAGGATTTGGCTACTCCTTAAGAGGCAAACCCTCCCATCTCCAGCCCCCAGGATCATGGTGAGGGGGACTGGGGGGGACACACTGCAAGAACCCTGGGCCAGTGGCTGGCACAACGGTTTACTGATAGCAGGCTGCACTTCCTGTGCAAATCCAGAAACAATGTGCATGGGCACATACCCCATCAAATGTGTAGCATCTCAGTGTATCCAGCAGACGCACCAAAAGCAAACCCTAAGAGCATTGTTGAGGGGCGGCCCTCAAACCAAGCTGAAGCATCATCACATCACCTCTACTCTCCTCCTTCCCTGACTGGAGCTAATGTGGATACAAGATGTTAGAGCACATTGGAGGTTTAACTCATGGGCTCTCCCAAAGAACAGGATCGCTCCTAATTCCTCTTTTGGGATGGACTTTAATAGGAAAGACAGGAAGACCACAATGGGGGGATAGTGGCACCAGTGGACAACTGCAGCTATCAGGCTCTTGGCATTGCTGGGGCATGGGGCAACATGAGAACAAAGCATCTCAACTGCTTCTGTAGTCAGCAAAGCTCCCACGGAGCTCTTGGGGGCGGGGGGGGGGGGGGCGGAGGGGTGTCTCAGGGGCCATTTGTGGCTTGTATTGACCTACAAGTCTTGTGCAGGCCAACCTTGCAACACCTGCCTTGGGCTGAAGCTGGTGGGGCAGTTTGCAGCTGAAAGACCAGATGCAGAGGCGATGCTTAGGACAGACTGCCGGTTTCCAGGGTTTGGGAGATTAAAACCCCTCATCTCTGTTTGCATTATTAAAACCTACCGAAAATGCGGGGTTTGCACTCAGAAGAGGTCGCGGAAATCCCAGCTCCTCAAACACCCATCTGATGGTCCAGATCTGTTGGCATCAACACCAGGGACTTCCTGGGAACTGCTCAAAGCCCAGTGAGAAACAGTCAAAGCTGGGGTTTGGCTTTTTTTTTTTTTTTGGTGTGGGGGTTTTTTTTGATTGATTTTTTTTTTTTTTTCCAGGCTCTGGGCTCTGAGTGCACATGAAAATAGAGCTGACAAACTTCCCCTGAAAACTAGCGCATCTTCTGCCCCCGAAGAAGAGAAGACACTACAAGCATGGACTGAGGTAACTGGAAAGGTCATGAAACTGCTGATTTTGGTACCTTTCCCTTTTTTTCATTGGTGGAGGATGCTTGGAGCCCAGGCTGTAATGAGATGCCTGGGATAACAGGCTGCACTTTCTGTGCAATTCTCAATGGACTAATTTTTAAAAGGTCACCTGTCATCTGACTGTATCTGTGGTGGCTTTAGGTGTGTAGCGATTTAACCCTGCTACAGTTGCCCATATAGATGCGGTGTGTGGAGGGTAAACATTATCCAAACCGTTCAGTATTTCAGCTGCAGTCAGAATAAATGTCCGCCTCCTTGGGGTCTGGTGCAGTCCACTTGCCAAGCATTCCACTGGGCTTTTCCTTCGCTTCCTATGGTTGATTTCTGACAAGACAAACCTTTGTTTCACTGCAAAACCCACAGGTGTCCATGAGATGGTCTGCTTGCTGCTTACTCACATTAGTCCTACACGCCAGCGTGTCCCAACCATTCCTGCAACCATCTACGCAACCACTCAGGGCTCAAGGCAGAAGAAAGTGCTCCCACACTTATCCTGCTAAGTTGCTGGCCATATTGCCACGTGAGTGCTACTTTTCTGGCATGCTACTACATGGCATGCTTCCTATGTCCTATAGGAAGAAGACCGAAGTTAGCAGTATCATACATTTGTTCTCAATATTCCCTTCTCCATTCCTCTCCGTTCCCTGTCTGCCTGTTGCATTTTGCCCAGTTTCCTGGCCATAACCTGGCACTAGCCCATACGGCATCGGGATCTGTGTGCATGATCCTTGTGCCATTTCCAGGAGCATCTGCTGCTTACCCCGTATTTTGCGAGTATTCAAGTCTGCGTGTACACAGTAAGAGGAGCCATGCAGGGTCCCGGTGGTTGTACATTCACTTTAAAAACTCCAGGGCATCTTTGTGTTGTGAAGTTCAGCCCCAGCTTGCGTTTCTCTCTAATAAGTTGTAGAATGGTTGGGTTATGATATTAAATCTCGGAATACGTGTCTCCAAAACCCTAAAGTCCCTAGCACAGGACATAACTGCTTTTTTAATACTTGGGGATGGGTAACTGCTGGATTTCCTGTGTCACAGGCTCTGCAGCCTCTAGAAAGACATCATCCATCGGCTGCACAACAGTGACCTCCTCTGGTAATTTTAATGTTTCTAGTCAAAACAACACGAGGCCATGCAGGTGGGATGAGAGTTGAGAGTGTTGATAGATTTGGGTATCTCCCCCGTATCACATCCCTAACACCGTCTGGCTCTCAAGTCATTGCTTTCTTAAATCAGCCAGCCTCACCCCATGACCTGATACAAATCCCACAGGACTATCACGAGGAGTTAGTGAGGGAAATCCAGCCAACTGTTGTAAAACCGGAGCTGGCAGGCCATCTGAGTAACTAGGAGAGAGCCATTTATGTAAACACATTTTTCCACCATCTCTTAGGGTCAGCAGAGTCTGAGGGTGCTCCCTGCTTTCCCCATTTTGCATAGAGCCAGGCTGAATCTTTCCCAATGTGTTTCCTCTAGCTGAGGTTCTCAGTTTGTTTTCACCTTTTGTGATGCACAGTGGTAAATCTGTCAGCAGACATTGAAGGACCTCGTGGAAAGTAATGATGTTTAAGGCTCAGGACTGTTCCAAAAGGCAGCAGCCATCCCGCAGAGCCAACCCCGAGACACCTCAACGTGTCTGACTGGGAGGTACCTAATGAGTCAGGGTGCTCAGAGCAGAGCTTTGGCAGAAGATGGGAACCGAAGCCCAATGCTATCACCCCCCACCCCATTCCTCTCCCACCTAGGGAGGTTGCATGGTTGGGTTTAGCTGTTCCCCAGGCACACGGTGATGCTCACAAAACTGTGGGTACACCCGCATGGCTGGGGCAGTCAGTCCTTAGAATGAAGTGGTTGTATTGCAGGACTGTTGAAACATTAACTAGACTTAAGTAGACTCCGCAGAGAAGGATGTGTTGTTCTGGTTGCCAGTGCTGAAATCTTTGGTCCAAGTGCACAGCATGCAACACTAAAGGATTAAAAAGACAGGTAGAAGAAGTACGGCAGCCCAGTTTCAGGTCATGGATTACTGGAGCTGCTGCTGAACTTCAGCGGCTTTTGTGATCCTCTACCGACCTCTTGTGTCCAAAACGGGGAACTTCTGCGCTTTTCATCTACAGGTTTTCATTTCTAAGATAGTTCAGTTGGAAGGGGTCTGCAACGATCACCTGGTCCAACTACCTGACCTGTCCAACTGTTAACCTTAGTGAGAAAATTAACTGTGAGCTGTGCTGCATCTACAGAGCTAAGGGGGGGGGGGGGGGGGGGGGGGGGGGGGAACGGGGGAACCCAGCAAAACTATTTTAGTTAACCAGGACTGCACACATGGATCTGAATACACGCAAGGAACAGATTTTTTTTGAGTGAGGCACTGCCATTTTTACATAGCGATGGCACACTCTAAAAATGTTTTATAGGCTTTGATTGTGAGAGATAGAATTAGTTTGGAAACCTTTTGAAGACCACAGCAACAACTAAAAAGGTGAAAAACAGTCTCCCTGGGTCATTTCTATGAATGTATCTGATAGTAGCTTGGCTGGTGCTCATTTTTCTACATGGCAGCAGAATTACTGACTTTGCTGGGAATAGCCAAGATAGCATATAACACAAGATAACAATAACAAAGTTATGACAAATCACTGTTAATTCTAGTGCTGGCTATAAATTGCGTTCAGATCTTTATTTGAGAATTTTAGGGACCAGGCAAAGAATTTTGAGGACTGGAATGGGAGTTGTAACCTGTTGACCAGTTTCTCTGTTAATTCCATACAGGTGCCTTGATTCTTGGACGTCTCTTTTCTCTAAATAAAAAATCTATGAAGGTCTGATACCAGGTATCTGCCAGCTGTTAAATGTCATTCTGTGACTGCGCAGCAAATCACCTTAGTCTATTCTGAGTGGCATTTAATCAACCTGGATCTATATGTGGCAGGGCCTGAGGCTGTGGGACAAATGGGTACTGAACCCCAGGACAAAGCCTCTTGACTAAGACTTTCCTTGGGAGGAACAGCAGACTCCCTGCCTTAACAGGTGAGAACCAAGTAACCGATTGTTCCTTTAATCTTGAGCCACGTAATACTTTTCTGTCCTGGATTTAGATGTCATTCTTAGATCTTATTCCCAGCAGCTCCCCCATGGATGAAAAAGATGTCTGACTTGGTGTCAGACTTAAAAACCTGCTGCTCTTCTGAGTACCGTCACCTGCTGTAAACCTGATGACCCTCCTTCCATGGCACTGCTGGTTCTCCGAAATACTCCCTCTGAAGTACTCCCCCCAAAACAGTCTCCCCTGAACAATCTCCCCTGAAGACTGGGAGAACGACTCCCCCGCATTCCAGGAGGAGATAGTCAGTGACCTACTGCATCACATAGACACACACAAGGCTATGGGACCAGATGGGATACACCCGAGGGTGCTGAAGGATCTGACTGGGGTGCTTGCCAAGCCACTTTCCATCATCTACCAGCAGTCCTGGCTGACCAGGGAGGTCCCGACAGATTGCAAATTGGCCAATGTGACGCCTTTTTCAAACTCTAATGCCCCTCAGACCTCGCACCCCTTTTTGGCATATACTTTTTTCTGGACTATATTTGCCCTCCAGCCTCTACTTCCCTCCAGCCTCCCACCCTGTTTTGTCCTTCCCTGTTTTCTAACCTCTATTTCCCTATGGCCTCCCACCCCGTTTCTGCCTCCCACCCCATTTCGGCCTCCACTTTTTTCTGGCCTCTACTTCCCTCAGGCCTCCCACCTATATTTGGACTCCCACCCCTTTTTTGCCTTCCACATTTTTCTGGCCTCTATTTCCCTTCCAGCCTCCCATTTTGGCCTCCGGCAGCTTTTCAGCCCAATCCATTATTCAGGCCTTTATGTGCTCTTTGAACTTTGGACCCTTTGTCTCCCACCCAGCCCTTTTCTGTCTCTCACCCCTTTTGGAACTCCACAAGTTTCTGTCCTTTCCTTGCCCTCTGGCCCCACACCGCTTTTCGGTCTCCAATTTTTTCTGGCCTATATTTACCCTCTAGCCTCTACTTCCCTCAGGCCTCCCACCCTTTTTCAGCTTGACATTTTTCTAATCCTTACTTCCCTCTAAGCCTCCCACCCAATTTCGGCCTCCCACCCAGTTTTGGCCTCCACTTTTTTCTGACCTCTACTTCACTCTGGTCTCCCACCCTCTTTGGGCCACTGCATTTTCTAAACTCTATTTCCCTGTGGTCTACAAGCACGATTTGGCCTCCACTTTTCTCTGGCCTCAACTTTGCTCCGGCCTCCCACCCCGTTTCAGCCTCCCACCATGTTTCGGCATCCACTCTTTTCTGGCCTCTATCTCCTTGAAGCCTACACCCAAACTCGGCCACCAATTTCTTCTGGTCTCTACTTCCCTCCGGTCTCCCACCCCGTTTTTGGCCTTCCACCAGATTCGGCCGCCAACTTTTTCTTGGGAAAAAAAAAAAGAAAAAGAGAAATAGAACAGGGAAACACAGTCTAGAAAGAAGGGGAGGTCCAAAGGGTGTGTGAGGCCAGAGGAATGTAGACGCCAGAAATAGTGGAGTCCAAAATGGGGTGGGAGGCCAAAAAGAGGTGGGAGGCTGGAGAGAAGTAGAGGCCAGAAAAAATTAGAGGCCGAAAAGGAGTGGGAGGCTGAAAAATGGTGGGAGGCTGGAGAGAAGTAGAGGCCAGAAAAAATTGGAGGCCGAAAAGGGGTGGGAGGCCAAAAAGGGGTGGGAGGATGGAGAGAAGTAGAGGCCAGAAGAAAGTGGAGGCCAAAATTGAGTGGGAGGCAAAAAGGGGTGGGAGGCTGGAAAGGGGTGGGACGCCAGTGAATAGTAGAGGGCAGAAAAAATTGGAGGCCAAAAAGGAACGGGAGGCCTAAAAGGGATGGAATGCAGGAGACAAGTAGAGGCCAGAAAAAATTGGAGGCCAAAAAGTGGTGGGAGGCCAAAAAGGGGTGGGAGGCCGAAAAATGGTGGGAGGCTGGAGAAAAGTAGAGGCTAGAAAAAATTGGAGGCCGAAAAGGAGTGGGAGGCCAAAAAATCGTGGGAGGTTGCAGAGAAGTAGAGGCCAGAAAAAATTGGAGGCCGAAAAGGAGTGGGAGGCCGAAAAATCGTGGGAGGCTGGAGAGAAGTAGAGGCTAGAAAAAATTGGAGGCCGAAAAGGGGTGGGAGGCCAAAAAGGGGTGGGAGGCTGGAGACAAGTAGAGGCTAGAAAAAAATTGGAGGCTGAAAAAAGGTGGGAGGCCAAAAAAGGGTGGGAGGCTGGAGAGAAGTAGAGGCTAGAAGAAATTGGAGGCCGAATAGGGGTGGGAAGCCAAAAAAGGGGTGGGAGGCCAGAAAGGTGTGGGAGGCTGGAGAGAAGTAGAGGCTAGAATAAATTGGAGGCTGAAAAGGAGTGAGAGGCCGAAAAATGGTGGGAGGCTGGAGAGAAGTAGAGGCTAGAAGAAATTGGAGGTTGAAAAGGGGTGGGAGGCCAAAATGGGGTGGGAGGCCAGAAAGGTGTGGGAGGCTGGAGAGAAGTAGAGGCCAGAAAACATTGGAGGCCAAAAAGGAGTGGGAGGCCGAAAAATGGTGGGAGGCTGGAGAAAAGTAGACGCTAGAAAATATTGGAGGCCGAAAAGGGGTGGGAGGCCAAAAAGGGGTGGGAGGCTGGTGGTAAATAGAGCCTAGAAAACAATTGGAGGCCAAAAGTTAGTGGGATGCCAAAAAGGGGTGGGAGGCCAAAAAGGGGTGGGAGGCTGGTGGTAAATAGAGCCTAGAAAAAAATTGGAGGCCAAAAGTTAGTGGGATGCCAAAAAGGGGTGGGAGGCAAAAAAATGGTGGGAGGCTGGAGAAAAGTAGAGGCCAGAAAAAATTGGTGGCTGAAATGGAGTGGGAGGCCAAAAAGGGATGAGAGGCTGGAGAGAAGTAGAGGCTAGAAAAACCTTGGAGGCCAAGTGTGAGTGGGAGGCAAAAAAGAGTGGGAGGCCAGAAAGGGTTGGGATGCCGGTGAATAGTAGAGTGCAGAAAAAATTGGAGACTGAAATCGGGTGGGAGGCCAAAAAATGTTGGCTGGCTGGTGATAAGTAGAGGCCAGAAAAAAATTGGAGGCCAAAAGTGAGTGGGATGCAAAAAGGGGTGGGAGGCCAGAAAGGGGTGGGAGGCGGGTGAATAGTAGAGGCCAGAAAAAATTGGAGGTCGAAAAGGGGTGGGAGGCCAAAAAGGGGTGGGAGGCTGGAGAGAAGTAGAGGCCAGAAAAAATTGGAGGCCGAAAAGGGGTGGGGGGAGGCCAAAAAATGGTGGGAGGCTGGAGAGAAGTAGAGGCCAGAATATATTGGAGGCCGAAAAGGAGTGAGAGGCCAAAAGAGGGTGGTAGGCAGGAGAGAAGTAGAGGCTAGAAGAATTGGAGGTTGAAAAGGGGTGGGAGGCCAAAATGGGGTGGGAGGCCCAAAAAGGGTGGGAGGCTGGAGACAAGTAGAGGCCAGAAAAAAAAGGAGGTCAAAATGGGGTGGGAGGCCAAAAAGGGGTGGGAGGCTGGAGAGAAGTAGAGGCCAGAAAAAATTGGAGGCTGAAAAGGAGTTGCAGGCCAAAAAATGGTGGGAGGCTTGTGATAAGTAGAGGCCAAAAAAAATTCGGGGTTGCACCTGCCGCGGGTCACTGTTTCCACCCGGACCCTATTCGGGATTGCACCTGCCACGGGTCACTGTTTCCACCCGGACCCTATTCGCGGTTGCACCTGCATCGGGGTAACAGTTTCCACCCGGACCCTATTCGCGGTTGCGCCTGCCGCGGGTCACTGTTTCCACCCGGACCCTATTCGCGGTTGCACCTGCCGCGGGGTAACAGTTTCCACCCGGACCCTATTCGGGGTTGCACCTGCCGCGGGGCACTGTTTCCACCCGGACCCTATTCGCGGTTGCACCGGCCTCGGGGTAACAGTTTCCACCCGGACCCTAGTCGCGGTTGCACCTCCCCCGGGTCACTGTTTCCAACCGGACACTATTCGCGGTTGCACCTCCCCCGGGTCACTGTTTCCACCCGGACACTATTCGGGGTTGCACCTCCCCCGGGTCACTGTTTCCACCCGGACCCTATTCGCGGTTGCACCTCCCCCGGGTCACTGTTTCCACCCGGACCCTATTCGCGGTTGCACCTCCCCCGGGTCACTGTTTCCACTCGGACACTATTTGGTGTTGCACCTGCCGTGGGTCACTGTTTCCACCCGACCCTATTCGCAGTTGCACCTGCCGCGGGTCACTGTTTCCACCCGGACCCTATTCGCGGTTGCACCTCCCCCGGGTCACTGTTTCCACCCGGACCCTATTCTCGGTTGCGCCTGCCGCGGGTCACTGTTTCCACCCGGACCCTATTCGGGATTGCACCTGCCTCGGGGTCACTGTTTCCACACAGACCGCACTCCAGGTTGCACCTCCTCCTGCACACTTTTTCCACACCGATTCTATTCCAGTTTAAAACCCACATTACACGTTACAGCTTAGTAACACCTTCCAATTACAACTGTAGGTTACAGCTTACACTGACACCTTAGGGTTACAGTTACACTGTACACCTTAGGGTTACAGGTTAGAGTTAGGGAGTGGACTCGGGCGTGGGCTCTAGGGTTAGGGGGTGGACTCGGGATGGGCTTAGTGTTAGGGGGTGGACTCAGAGGTGGGCTTAATGTTAGGAGGTGGAGTCGGAGGTGGCCTTAGAGTTAGGGGGAGGACTCAGGGGTGGGCTTAGATTTAGGGGGTGGACTCAGAGGTGGGCTTAGAGTTAGGGGGTGGACTCGGGGGTGGGCTTAGTGTTAGGGGGTGGACTTGGGGGTTTGCTTAGGGTTAGGGGGTGGAATCGGGGATGGGCTTAGTGTTAGGCTGTTGACTCAGGGGTGGGCTTAGAGTTAGGGGGTGGAGTCGGGGATGGGCTTAGGGTTAGGAGGTGGCCTCGGGGGTGGGCTTAGGGTTAGGGGGTGGAGTTAGGGGTAGTCTTAGAAGTACGGGGTGGACTCAGGGGTAGGCTTATGGTTAGGGGGTGAACTCAGGGGTGGGCTTAGACTTAGGGGTTGGGCTCAGGGGTGGGTTTAGGGTTAGGAGGTGGACTCAGGGGTGGTCTTAGGGTTAGGGGGTGGAGTCGGGGGTGGGCTTAGGTTTAGGGGGTGGACTCGGGGGTGGGTTTAGAGTTAGGGGGTGGACTCGGGGGTGAGTTTAGAGTTAGGGGGTGGACTCGGGGGTGGGCTTAGGGTTAGGGGGTGGAATCGGGGATGGGCTTAGAGTTAGGGGGTGGAGTCAGGGGCGGGCTCTAGGGTTAGGGGGTGGGGTCAGGGGCGGGCTCTAGGGTTAGGGGGTGGAGTCAGGGGCGGGATCTAGGGTTAAGGGGCAGAATTGGGGGTGGACTCTAGGGTTAGGTGTTGGGGTTAGGGATTAGGGTCAGGGTCAGGGGTTAGGATTAGGGGTTGGGGGTGAGGGTTTAGGGTGATGGTGAGGGGTTAGGGGTTAGGGTGAGGGTGAAGGTGAGGGGTTAGGTTTTAAAAAAATAAAATTGGAGGCCGAAATGGGGTGGGAGGCCAAAAAGGGGTGGGAGGCCAGAAAGGTGTGGGAGGCTGGAGAGAAGTAGAGGCTAGAATAAATTGGAGGCCGAAAAGGGGTGGGAGGCCAAAAAGGGGTGGGAGGCTGGAGAGAAGTAGAGGCTAGAAAAACCTTGGAGGCCAAGTGTGAGTGGGAGGCAAAAAAGAGTGGGAGGCCAGAAAGGGTTGGGAGGCCGGTGAATAGTAGAGGGCAGAAAAAATTGGAGACTGAAATCGGGTGGGAGGCCAAAAAATGTTGGCTGGCTGGTGATAAGTAGAGGCCAGAAAAAAATTGGAGGCCAAAAGTGAGTGGGAGGCCAAAAAATGGTGGGAGGCTGGTGGTAAATAGAGCCTAGAAAAAAATTGGAGGCCAAAAGTTAGTGGGATGCCAAAAAGGGGTGGGAGGCCAAAAAGGGGTGGGAGGCTAGAGAGAAGTAGAGGCCAGAAAAAATTGGAGGCCGAAAAGGGGTGAGAGGCCAAAAAAGAGTGGGAGGCAGGAGAGAAGTAGAGGCTAGAAGAATTGGAGGTTGAAAAGGGGTGGGAGGCCAAAATGGGGTGGGAGGCCTAAAAAGGGTGGGAGGCTGGAGACAAGTAGAGGCCAGAAAAAAAAGGAGGCCAAAATGGGGTGGGAGGCCAAAAAGGGGTGGGAGGCTGGAGAGAAGTAGAGGCCAGAAAAAATTGGAGGCTGGAAAGGAGTTGCAGGCCAAAAAATGGTGGGAGGCTTGTGATAAGTAGAGGCCAAAAAAAATTCGGGGTTGCACCTGCCGCGGGTCACTGTTTCCACCCGGACCCTATTCGGGATTGCACCTGCCTCGGGGTCACTGTTTCCACACAGACCGCACTCCAGGTTGCACCTCCTCCTGCACACTTTTTCCACACCGATTCTATTCCAGTTTAAAACCCACATTACACGTTACAGCTTAGTAACACCTTCCAATTACAACTGTAGGTTACAGCTTACACTGACACTTTAGGGTTACAGTTACACTGTACACCTTAGGGTTACAGGTTAGAGTTAGGGAGTGGACTCGGGCGTGGGCTCTAGGGTTAGGGGGTGGACTCGGGATGGGCTTAGTGTTAGGGGGTGGACTCAGAGGTGGGCTTAATGTTAGGAGGTGGAGTCGGAGGTGGCCTTAGAGTTAGGGGGAGGACTCAGGGGTGGGCTTAGATTTAGGGGGTGGACTCAGAGGTGGGCTTAGAGTTAGGGGGTGGACTCGGGGGTGGGCTTAGTGTTAGGGGGTGGACTTGGGGGTTTGCTTAGGGTTAGGGGGTGGAATCGGGGATGGGCTTAGTGTTAGGCTGTTGACTCAGGGGTGGGCTTAGAGTTAGGGGGTGGAGTCGGGGATGGGCTTAGGGTTAGGAGGTGGCCTCGGGGGTGGGCTTAGGGTTAGGGGGTGGAGTTAGGGGTAGTCTTAGAAGTACGGGGTGGACTCAGGGGTAGGCTTATGGTTAGGGGGTGAACTCAGGGGTGGGCTTAGACTTAGGGGTTGGGCTCAGGGGTGGGTTTAGGGTTAGGAGGTGGACTCAGGGGTGGTCTTAGGGTTAGGGGGTGGAGTCGGGGGTGGGCTTAGGTTTAGGGGGTGGACTCGGGGGTGGGTTTAGAGTTAGGGGGTGGACTCGGGGGTGAGTTTAGAGTTAGGGGGTGGACTCGGGGGTGGGCTTAGGGTTAGGGGGTGGAATCGGGGATGGGCTTAGAGTTAGGGGGTGGAGTCAGGGGCGGGCTCTAGGGTTAGGGGGTGGGGTCAGGGGCGGGCTCTAGGGTTAGGGGGTGGAGTCAGGGGCGGGATCTAGGGTTAAGGGGCAGAATTGGGGGTGGACTCTAGGGTTAGGTGTTGGGGTTAGGGATTAGGGTCAGGGTCAGGGGTTAGGATTAGGGGTTGGGGGTGAGGGTTTAGGGTGATGGTGAGGGGTTAGGGGTTAGGGTGAGGGTGAAGGTGAGGGGTTAGGTTTTAAAAAAATAAAATTGGAGGCCGAAATGGGGTGGGAGGCCAAAAAGGGGTGGGAGGCCAGAAAGGTGTGGGAGGCTGGAGAGAAGTAGAGGCTAGAATAAATTGGAGGCCGAAAAGGGGTGGGAGGCCAAAAAGGGGTGGGAGGCTGGAGAGAAGTAGAGGCTAGAAAAACCTTGGAGGCCAAGTGTGAGTGGGAGGCAAAAAAGAGTGGGAGGCCAGAAAGGGTTGGGAGGCCGGTGAATAGTAGAGGGCAGAAAAAATTGGAGACTGAAATCGGGTGGGAGGCCAAAAAATGTTGGCTGGCTGGTGATAAGTAGAGGCCAGAAAAAAATTGGAGGCCAAAAGTGAGTGGGAGGCCAAAAAATGGTGGGAGGCTGGTGGTAAATAGAGCCTAGAAAAAAATTGGAGGCCAAAAGTTAGTGGGATGCCAAAAAGGGGTGGGAGGCCAAAAAGGGGTGGGAGGCTGGAGAGAAGTAGAGGCCAGAAAAAATTGGAGGCCGAAAAGGGGTGAGAGGCCAAAAAAGAGTGGGAGGCAGGAGAGAAGTAGAGGCTAGAAGAATTGGAGGTTGAAAAGGGGTGGGAGGCCAAAATGGGGTGGGAGGCCCAAAAAGGGTGGGAGGCTGGAGACAAGTAGAGGCCAGAAAAAAAAGGAGGCCAAAATGGGGTGGGAGGCCAAAAAGGGGTGGGAGGCTGGAGAGAAGTAGAGGCCAGAAAAAATTGGAGGCTGAAAAGGAGTTGCAGGCCAAAAAATGGTGGGAGGCTTGTGATAAGTAGAGGCCAAAAAAAATTCGGGGTTGCACCTGCCGCGGGTCACTGTTTCCACCCGGACCCTATTCGGGATTGCACCTGCCTCGGGGTCACTGTTTCCACACAGACCGCACTCCAGGTTGCACCTCCTCCTGCACACTTTTTCCACACCGATTCTATTCCAGTTTAAAACCCACATTACACGTTACAGCTTAGTAACACCTTCCAATTACAACTGTAGGTTACAGCTTACACTGACACCTTAGGGTTACAGTTACACTGTACACCTTAGGGTTACAGGTTAGAGTTAGGGAGTGGACTCGGGCGTGGGCTCTAGGGTTAGGGGGTGGACTCGGGATGGGCTTAGTGTTAGGGGGTGGACTCAGAGGTGGGCTTAATGTTAGGAGGTGGAGTCGGAGGTGGCCTTAGAGTTAGGGGGAGGACTCAGGGGTGGGCTTAGATTTAGGGGGTGGACTCAGAGGTGGGCTTAGAGTTAGGGGGTGGACTCGGGGGTGGGCTTAGTGTTAGGGGGTGGACTTGGGGGTTTGCTTAGGGTTAGGGGGTGGAATCGGGGATGGGCTTAGTGTTAGGCTGTTGACTCAGGGGTGGGCTTAGAGTTAGGGGGTGGAGTCGGGGATGGGCTTAGGGTTAGGAGGTGGCCTCGGGGGTGGGCTTAGGGTTAGGGGGTGGAGTTAGGGGTAGTCTTAGAAGTACGGGGTGGACTCAGGGGTAGGCTTATGGTTAGGGGGTGAACTCAGGGGTGGGCTTAGACTTAGGGGTTGGGCTCAGGGGTGGGTTTAGGGTTAGGAGGTGGACTCAGGGGTGGTCTTAGGGTTAGGGGGTGGAGTCGGGGGTGGGCTTAGGTTTAGGGGGTGGACTCGGGGGTGGGTTTAGAGTTAGGGGGTGGACTCGGGGGTGAGTTTAGAGTTAGGGGGTGGACTCGGGGGTGGGCTTAGGGTTAGGGGGTGGAATCGGGGATGGGCTTAGAGTTAGGGGGTGGAGTCAGGGGCGGGCTCTAGGGTTAGGGGGTGGGGTCAGGGGCGGGCTCTAGGGTTAGGGGGTGGAGTCAGGGGCGGGATCTAGGGTTAAGGGGCAGAATTGGGGGTGGACTCTAGGGTTAGGTGTTGGGGTTAGGGATTAGGGTCAGGGTCAGGGGTTAGGATTAGGGGTTGGGGGTGAGGGTTTAGGGTGATGGTGAGGGGTTAGGGGTTAGGGTGAGGGTGAAGGTGAGGGGTTAGGTTTTAAAAAAATAAAATTGGAGGCCGAAATGGGGTGGGAGGCCAAAAAGGGGTGGGAGGCCAGAAAGGTGTGGGAGGCTGGAGAGAAGTAGAGGCTAGAATAAATTGGAGGCCGAAAAGGGGTGGGAGGCCAAAAAGGGGTGGGAGGCTGGAGAGAAGTAGAGGCTAGAAAAACCTTGGAGGCCAAGTGTGAGTGGGAGGCAAAAAAGAGTGGGAGGCCAGAAAGGGTTGGGAGGCCGGTGAATAGTAGAGGGCAGAAAAAATTGGAGACTGAAATCGGGTGGGAGGCCAAAAAATGTTGGCTGGCTGGTGATAAGTAGAGGCCAGAAAAAAATTGGAGGCCAAAAGTGAGTGGGAGGCCAAAAAATGGTGGGAGGCTGGTGGTAAATAGAGCCTAGAAAAAAATTGGAGGCCAAAAGTTAGTGGGATGCCAAAAAGGGGTGGGAGGCCAAAAAGGGGTGGGAGGCTGGAGAGAAGTAGAGGCCAGAAAAAATTGGAGGCCGAAAAGGGGTGAGAGGCCAAAAAAGAGTGGGAGGCAGGAGAGAAGTAGAGGCTAGAAGAATTGGAGGTTGAAAAGGGGTGGGAGGCCAAAATGGGGTGGGAGGCCTAAAAAGGGTGGGAGGCTGGAGACAAGTAGAGGCCAGAAAAAAAAGGAGGCCAAAATGGGGTGGGAGGCCAAAAAGGGGTGGGAGGCTGGAGAGAAGTAGAGGCCAGAAAAAATTGGAGGCTGAAAAGGAGTTGCAGGCCAAAAAATGGTGGGAGGCTTGTGATAAGTAGAGGCCAAAAAAAATTCGGGGTTGCACCTGCCGCGGGTCACTGTTTCCACCCGGACCCTATTCGGGATTGCACCTGCCTCGGGGTCACTGTTTCCACACAGACCGCACTCCAGGTTGCACCTCCTCCTGCACACTTTTTCCACACCGATTCTATTCCAGTTTAAAACCCACATTACACGTTACAGCTTAGTAACACCTTCCAATTACAACTGTAGGTTACAGCTTACACTGACACTTTAGGGTTACAGTTACACTGTACACCTTAGGGTTACAGGTTAGAGTTAGGGAGTGGACTCGGGCGTGGGCTCTAGGGTTAGGGGGTGGACTCGGGATGGGCTTAGTGTTAGGGGGTGGACTCAGAGGTGGGCTTAATGTTAGGAGGTGGAGTCGGAGGTGGCCTTAGAGTTAGGGGGAGGACTCAGGGGTGGGCTTAGATTTAGGGGGTGGACTCAGAGGTGGGCTTAGAGTTAGGGGGTGGACTCGGGGGTGGGCTTAGTGTTAGGGGGTGGACTTGGGGGTTTGCTTAGGGTTAGGGGGTGGAATCGGGGATGGGCTTAGTGTTAGGCTGTTGACTCAGGGGTGGGCTTAGAGTTAGGGGGTGGAGTCGGGGATGGGCTTAGGGTTAGGAGGTGGCCTCGGGGGTGGGCTTAGGGTTAGGGGGTGGAGTTAGGGGTAGTCTTAGAAGTACGGGGTGGACTCAGGGGTAGGCTTATGGTTAGGGGGTGAACTCAGGGGTGGGCTTAGACTTAGGGGTTGGGCTCAGGGGTGGGTTTAGGGTTAGGAGGTGGACTCAGGGGTGGTCTTAGGGTTAGGGGGTGGAGTCGGGGGTGGGCTTAGGTTTAGGGGGTGGACTCGGGGGTGGGTTTAGAGTTAGGGGGTGGACTCGGGGGTGAGTTTAGAGTTAGGGGGTGGACTCGGGGGTGGGCTTAGGGTTAGGGGGTGGAATCGGGGATGGGCTTAGAGTTAGGGGGTGGAGTCAGGGGGGGGCTCTAGGGTTAGGGGGTGGAGTCAGGGGCAGGCTCTAGGGTTAGGGGGTGGAGTCAGGGGCGGGATCTAGGGTTAAGGGGCAGAATTGGGGGTGGACTCTAGGGTTAGGTGTTGGGGTTAGGGATTAGGGTCAGGGTCAGGGGTTAGGATTAGGGGTTGGGGGTGAGGGTTTAGGGTGATGGTGAGGGGTTAGGGGTTAGGGTGAGGGTGAAGGTGAGGGGTTAGGTTTTAAAAAAATAAAATTGGAGGCCGAAATGGGGTGGGAGGCCAAAAAGGGGTGGGAGGCCAGAAAGGTGTGGGAGGCTGGAGAGAAGTAGAGGCTAGAATAAATTGGAGGCCGAAAAGGGGTGGGAGGCCAAAAAGGGGTGGGAGGCTGGAGAGAAGTAGAGGCCAGAAAAAATTGGAGGCCGAAAAGGGGTGAGAGGCCAAAAAAGAGTGGGAGGCAGGAGAGAAGTAGAGGCTAGAAGAATTGGAGGTTGAAAAGGGGTGGGAGGCCAAAATGGGGTGGGAGGCCCAAAAAGGGTGGGAGGCTGGAGACAAGTAGAGGCCAGAAAAAAAAGGAGGCCAAAATGGGGTGGGAGGCCAAAAAGGGGTGGGAGGCTGGAGAGAAGTAGAGGCCAGAAAAAATTGGAGGCTGAAAAGGAGTTGCAGGCCAAAAAATGGTGGGAGGCTTGTGATAAGTAGAGGCCAAAAAAAATTCGGGGTTGCACCTGCCGCGGGTCACTGTTTCCACCCGGACCCTATTCGGGATTGCACCTGCCTCGGGGTCACTGTTTCCACACAGACCGCACTCCAGGTTGCACCTCCTCCTGCACACTTTTTCCACACCGATTCTATTCCAGTTTAAAACCCACATTACACGTTACAGCTTAGTAACACCTTCCAATTACAACTGTAGGTTACAGCTTACACTGACACCTTAGGGTTACAGTTACACTGTACACCTTAGGGTTACAGGTTAGAGTTAGGGAGTGGACTCGGGCGTGGGCTCTAGGGTTAGGGGGTGGACTCGGGATGGGCTTAGTGTTAGGGGGTGGACTCAGAGGTGGGCTTAATGTTAGGAGGTGGAGTCGGAGGTGGCCTTAGAGTTAGGGGGAGGACTCAGGGGTGGGCTTAGATTTAGGGGGTGGACTCAGAGGTGGGCTTAGAGTTAGGGGGTGGACTCGGGGGTGGGCTTAGTGTTAGGGGGTGGACTTGGGGGTTTGCTTAGGGTTAGGGGGTGGAATCGGGGATGGGCTTAGTGTTAGGCTGTTGACTCAGGGGTGGGCTTAGAGTTAGGGGGTGGAGTCGGGGATGGGCTTAGGGTTAGGAGGTGGCCTCGGGGGTGGGCTTAGGGTTAGGGGGTGGAGTTAGGGGTAGTCTTAGAAGTACGGGGTGGACTCAGGGGTAGGCTTATGGTTAGGGGGTGAACTCAGGGGTGGGCTTAGACTTAGGGGTTGGGCTCAGGGGTGGGTTTAGGGTTAGGAGGTGGACTCAGGGGTGGTCTTAGGGTTAGGGGGTGGAGTCGGGGGTGGGCTTAGGTTTAGGGGGTGGACTCGGGGGTGGGTTTAGAGTTAGGGGGTGGACTCGGGGGTGAGTTTAGAGTTAGGGGGTGGACTCGGGGGTGGGCTTAGGGTTAGGGGGTGGAATCGGGGATGGGCTTAGAGTTAGGGGGTGGAGTCAGGGGCGGGCTCTAGGGTTAGGGGGTGGGGTCAGGGGCGGGCTCTAGGGTTAGGGGGTGGAGTCAGGGGCGGGATCTAGGGTTAAGGGGCAGAATTGGGGGTGGACTCTAGGGTTAGGTGTTGGGGTTAGGGATTAGGGTCAGGGTCAGGGGTTAGGATTAGGGGTTGGGGGTGAGGGTTTAGGGTGATGGTGAGGGGTTAGGGGTTAGGGTGAGGGTGAAGGTGAGGGGTTAGGTTTTAAAAAAATAAAATTGGAGGCCGAAATGGGGTGGGAGGCCAAAAAGGGGTGGGAGGCCAGAAAGGTGTGGGAGGCTGGAGAGAAGTAGAGGCTAGAATAAATTGGAGGCCGAAAAGGGGTGGGAGGCCAAAAAGGGGTGGGAGGCTGGAGAGAAGTAGAGGCTAGAAAAACCTTGGAGGCCAAGTGTGAGTGGGAGGCAAAAAAGAGTGGGAGGCCAGAAAGGGTTGGGAGGCCGGTGAATAGTAGAGGGCAGAAAAAATTGGAGACTGAAATCGGGTGGGAGGCCAAAAAATGTTGGCTGGCTGGTGATAAGTAGAGGCCAGAAAAAAATTGGAGGCCAAAAGTGAGTGGGAGGCCAAAAAATGGTGGGAGGCTGGTGGTAAATAGAGCCTAGAAAAAAATTGGAGGCCAAAAGTTAGTGGGATGCCAAAAAGGGGTGGGAGGCCAAAAAGGGGTGGGAGGCTGGAGAGAAGTAGAGGCCAGAAAAAATTGGAGGCCGAAAAGGGGTGAGAGGCCAAAAAAGAGTGGGAGGCAGGAGAGAAGTAGAGGCTAGAAGAATTGGAGGTTGAAAAGGGGTGGGAGGCCAAAATGGGGTGGGAGGCCTAAAAAGGGTGGGAGGCTGGAGACAAGTAGAGGCCAGAAAAAAAAGGAGGCCAAAATGGGGTGGGAGGCCAAAAAGGGGTGGGAGGCTGGAGAGAAGTAGAGGCCAGAAAAAATTGGAGGCTGAAAAGGAGTTGCAGGCCAAAAAATGGTGGGAGGCTTGTGATAAGTAGAGGCCAAAAAAAATTCGGGGTTGCACCTGCCGCGGGTCACTGTTTCCACCCGGACCCTATTCGGGATTGCACCTGCCTCGGGGTCACTGTTTCCACACAGACCGCACTCCAGGTTGCACCTCCTCCTGCACACTTTTTCCACACCGATTCTATTCCAGTTTAAAACCCACATTACACGTTACAGCTTAGTAACACCTTCCAATTACAACTGTAGGTTACAGCTTACACTGACACTTTAGGGTTACAGTTACACTGTACACCTTAGGGTTACAGGTTAGAGTTAGGGAGTGGACTCGGGCGTGGGCTCTAGGGTTAGGGGGTGGACTCGGGATGGGCTTAGTGTTAGGGGGTGGACTCAGAGGTGGGCTTAATGTTAGGAGGTGGAGTCGGAGGTGGCCTTAGAGTTAGGGGGAGGACTCAGGGGTGGGCTTAGATTTAGGGGGTGGACTCAGAGGTGGGCTTAGAGTTAGGGGGTGGACTCGGGGGTGGGCTTAGTGTTAGGGGGTGGACTTGGGGGTTTGCTTAGGGTTAGGGGGTGGAATCGGGGATGGGCTTAGTGTTAGGCTGTTGACTCAGGGGTGGGCTTAGAGTTAGGGGGTGGAGTCGGGGATGGGCTTAGGGTTAGGAGGTGGCCTCGGGGGTGGGCTTAGGGTTAGGGGGTGGAGTTAGGGGTAGTCTTAGAAGTACGGGGTGGACTCAGGGGTAGGCTTATGGTTAGGGGGTGAACTCAGGGGTGGGCTTAGACTTAGGGGTTGGGCTCAGGGGTGGGTTTAGGGTTAGGAGGTGGACTCAGGGGTGGTCTTAGGGTTAGGGGGTGGAGTCGGGGGTGGGCTTAGGTTTAGGGGGTGGACTCGGGGGTGGGTTTAGAGTTAGGGGGTGGACTCGGGGGTGAGTTTAGAGTTAGGGGGTGGACTCGGGGGTGGGCTTAGGGTTAGGGGGTGGAATCGGGGATGGGCTTAGAGTTAGGGGGTGGAGTCAGGGGGGGGCTCTAGGGTTAGGGGGTGGAGTCAGGGGCAGGCTCTAGGGTTAGGGGGTGGAGTCAGGGGCGGGATCTAGGGTTAAGGGGCAGAATTGGGGGTGGACTCTAGGGTTAGGTGTTGGGGTTAGGGATTAGGGTCAGGGTCAGGGGTTAGGATTAGGGGTTGGGGGTGAGGGTTTAGGGTGATGGTGAGGGGTTAGGGGTTAGGGTGAGGGTGAAGGTGAGGGGTTAGGTTTTAAAAAAATAAAATTGGAGGCCGAAATGGGGTGGGAGGCCAAAAAGGGGTGGGAGGCCAGAAAGGTGTGGGAGGCTGGAGAGAAGTAGAGGCTAGAATAAATTGGAGGCCGAAAAGGGGTGGGAGGCCAAAAAGGGGTGGGAGGCTGGAGAGAAGTAGAGGCCAGAAAAAATTGGAGGCCGAAAAGGGGTGAGAGGCCAAAAAAGAGTGGGAGGCAGGAGAGAAGTAGAGGCTAGAAGAATTGGAGGTTGAAAAGGGGTGGGAGGCCAAAATGGGGTGGGAGGCCTAAAAAGGGTGGGAGGCTGGAGACAAGTAGAGGCCAGAAAAAAAAGGAGGCCAAAATGGGGTGGGAGGCCAAAAAGGGGTGGGAGGCTGGAGAGAAGTAGAGGCCAGAAAAAATTGGAGGCTGAAAAGGAGTTGCAGGCCAAAAAATGGTGGGAGGCTTGTGATAAGTAGAGGCCAAAAAAAATTCGGGGTTGCACCTGCCGCGGGTCACTGTTTCCACCCGGACCCTATTCGGGATTGCACCTGCCTCGGGGTCACTGTTTCCACACAGACCGCACTCCAGGTTGCACCTCCTCCTGCACACTTTTTCCACACCGATTCTATTCCAGTTTAAAACCCACATTACACGTTACAGCTTAGTAACACCTTCCAATTACAACTGTAGGTTACAGCTTACACTGACACTTTAGGGTTACAGTTACACTGTACACCTTAGGGTTACAGGTTAGAGTTAGGGAGTGGACTCGGGCGTGGGCTCTAGGGTTAGGGGGTGGACTCGGGATGGGCTTAGTGTTAGGGGGTGGACTCAGAGGTGGGCTTAATGTTAGGAGGTGGAGTCGGAGGTGGCCTTAGAGTTAGGGGGAGGACTCAGGGGTGGGCTTAGATTTAGGGGGTGGACTCAGAGGTGGGCTTAGAGTTAGGGGGTGGACTCGGGGGTGGGCTTAGTGTTAGGGGGTGGACTTGGGGGTTTGCTTAGGGTTAGGGGGTGGAATCGGGGATGGGCTTAGTGTTAGGCTGTTGACTCAGGGGTGGGCTTAGAGTTAGGGGGTGGAGTCGGGGATGGGCTTAGGGTTAGGAGGTGGCCTCGGGGGTGGGCTTAGGGTTAGGGGGTGGAGTTAGGGGTAGTCTTAGAAGTACGGGGTGGACTCAGGGGTAGGCTTATGGTTAGGGGGTGAACTCAGGGGTGGGCTTAGACTTAGGGGTTGGGCTCAGGGGTGGGTTTAGGGTTAGGAGGTGGACTCAGGGGTGGTCTTAGGGTTAGGGGGTGGAGTCGGGGGTGGGCTTAGGTTTAGGGGGTGGACTCGGGGGTGGGTTTAGAGTTAGGGGGTGGACTCGGGGGTGAGTTTAGAGTTAGGGGGTGGACTCGGGGGTGGGCTTAGGGTTAGGGGGTGGAATCGGGGATGGGCTTAGAGTTAGGGGGTGGAGTCAGGGGGGGGCTCTAGGGTTAGGGGGTGGAGTCAGGGGCAGGCTCTAGGGTTAGGGGGTGGAGTCAGGGGCGGGATCTAGGGTTAAGGGGCAGAATTGGGGGTGGACTCTAGGGTTAGGTGTTGGGGTTAGGGATTAGGGTCAGGGTCAGGGGTTAGGATTAGGGGTTGGGGGTGAGGGTTTAGGGTGATGGTGAGGGGTTAGGGGTTAGGGTGAGGGTGAAGGTGAGGGGTTAGGTTTTAAAAAAATAAAATTGGAGGCCGAAATGGGGTGGGAGGCCAAAAAGGGGTGGGAGGCCAGAAAGGTGTGGGAGGCTGGAGAGAAGTAGAGGCTAGAATAAATTGGAGGCCGAAAAGGGGTGGGAGGCCAAAAAGGGGTGGGAGGCTGGAGAGAAGTAGAGGCCAGAAAAAATTGGAGGCCGAAAAGGGGTGAGAGGCCAAAAAAGAGTGGGAGGCAGGAGAGAAGTAGAGGCTAGAAGAATTGGAGGTTGAAAAGGGGTGGGAGGCCAAAATGGGGTGGGAGGCCCAAAAAGGGTGGGAGGCTGGAGACAAGTAGAGGCCAGAAAAAAAAGGAGGCCAAAATGGGGTGGGAGGCCAAAAAGGGGTGGGAGGCTGGAGAGAAGTAGAGGCCAGAAAAAATTGGAGGCTGAAAAGGAGTTGCAGGCCAAAAAATGGTGGGAGGCTTGTGATAAGTAGAGGCCAAAAAAAATTCGGGGTTGCACCTGCCGCGGGTCACTGTTTCCACCCGGACCCTATTCGGGATTACACCTGCCTCGGGGTCACTGTTTCCACACAGACCGCACTCCAGGTTGCACCTCCTCCTGCACACTTTTTCCACACCGATTCTATTCCAGTTTAAAACCCACATTACACGTTACAGCTTAGTAACACCTTCCAATTACAACTGTAGGTTACAGCTTACACTGACACTTTAGGGTTACAGTTACACTGTACACCTTAGGGTTACAGGTTAGAGTTAGGGAGTGGACTCGGGCGTGGGCTCTAGGGTTAGGGGGTGGACTCGGGATGGGCTTAGTGTTAGGGGGTGGACTCAGAGGTGGGCTTAATGTTAGGAGGTGGAGTCGGAGGTGGCCTTAGAGTTAGGGGGAGGACTCAGGGGTGGGCTTAGATTTAGGGGGTGGACTCAGAGGTGGGCTTAGAGTTAGGGGGTGGACTCGGGGGTGGGCTTAGTGTTAGGGGGTGGACTTGGGGGTTTGCTTAGGGTTAGGGGGTGGAATCGGGGATGGGCTTAGTGTTAGGCTGTTGACTCAGGGGTGGGCTTAGAGTTAGGGGGTGGAGTCGGGGATGGGCTTAGGGTTAGGAGGTGGCCTCGGGGGTGGGCTTAGGGTTAGGGGGTGGAGTTAGGGGTAGTCTTAGAAGTACGGGGTGGACTCAGGGGTAGGCTTATGGTTAGGGGGTGAACTCAGGGGTGGGCTTAGACTTAGGGGTTGGGCTCAGGGGTGGGTTTAGGGTTAGGAGGTGGACTCAGGGGTGGTCTTAGGGTTAGGGGGTGGAGTCGGGGGTGGGCTTAGGTTTAGGGGGTGGACTCGGGGGTGGGTTTAGAGTTAGGGGGTGGACTCGGGGGTGAGTTTAGAGTTAGGGGGTGGACTCGGGGGTGGGCTTAGGGTTAGGGGGTGGAATCGGGGATGGGCTTAGAGTTAGGGGGTGGAGTCAGGGGCGGGCTCTAGGGTTAGGGGGTGGGGTCAGGGGCGGGCTCTAGGGTTAGGGGGTGGAGTCAGGGGCGGGATCTAGGGTTAAGGGGCAGAATTGGGGGTGGACTCTAGGGTTAGGTGTTGGGGTTAGGGATTAGGGTCAGGGTCAGGGGTTAGGATTAGGGGTTGGGGGTGAGGGTTTAGGGTGATGGTGAGGGGTTAGGGGTTAGGGTGAGGGTGAAGGTGAGGGGTTAGGGTTTAAAAAAATAAAATTGGAGGCCGAAATGGGGTGGGAGGCCAAAAAGGGGTGGGAGGCCAGAAAGGTGTGGGAGGCTGGAGAGAAGTAGAGGCTAGAATAAATTGGAGGCCGAAAAGGGGTGGGAGGCCAAAAAGGGGTGGGAGGCTGGAGAGAAGTAGAGGCTAGAAAAACCTTGGAGGCCAAGTGTGAGTGGGAGGCAAAAAAGAGTGGGAGGCCAGAAAGGGTTGGGAGGCCGGTGAATAGTAGAGGGCAGAAAAAATTGGAGACTGAAATCGGGTGGGAGGCCAAAAAATGTTGGCTGGCTGGTGATAAGTAGAGGCCAGAAAAAAATTGGAGGCCAAAAGTGAGTGGGAGGCCAAAAAATGGTGGGAGGCTGGTGGTAAATAGAGCCTAGAAAAAAATTGGAGGCCAAAAGTTAGTGGGATGCCAAAAAGGGGTGGGAGGCCAAAAAGGGGTGGGAGGCTGGAGAGAAGTAGAGGCCAGAAAAAATTGGAGGCCGAAAAGGGGTGAGAGGCCAAAAAAGAGTGGGAGGCAGGAGAGAAGTAGAGGCTAGAAGAATTGGAGGTTGAAAAGGGGTGGGAGGCCAAAATGGGGTGGGAGGCCCAAAAAGGGTGGGAGGCTGGAGACAAGTAGAGGCCAGAAAAAAAAGGAGGCCAAAATGGGGTGGGAGGCCAAAAAGGGGTGGGAGGCTGGAGAGAAGTAGAGGCCAGAAAAAATTGGAGGCTGAAAAGGAGTTGCAGGCCAAAAAATGGTGGGAGGCTTGTGATAAGTAGAGGCCAAAAAAAATTCGGGGTTGCACCTGCCGCGGGTCACTGTTTCCACCCGGACCCTATTCGGGATTGCACCTGCCTCGGGGTCACTGTTTCCACACAGACCGCACTCCAGGTTGCACCTCCTCCTGCACACTTTTTCCACACCGATTCTATTCCAGTTTAAAACCCACATTACACGTTACAGCTTAGTAACACCTTCCAATTACAACTGTAGGTTACAGCTTACACTGACACTTTAGGGTTACAGTTACACTGTACACCTTAGGGTTACAGGTTAGAGTTAGGGAGTGGACTCGGGCGTGGGCTCTAGGGTTAGGGGGTGGACTCGGGATGGGCTTAGTGTTAGGGGGTGGACTCAGAGGTGGGCTTAATGTTAGGAGGTGGAGTCGGAGGTGGCCTTAGAGTTAGGGGGAGGACTCAGGGGTGGTCTTAGATTTAGGGGGTGGACTCAGAGGTGGGCTTAGAGTTAGGGGGTGGACTCGGGGGTGGGCTTAGTGTTAGGGGGTGGACTTGGGGGTTTGCTTAGGGTTAGGGGGTGGAATCGGGGATGGGCTTAGTGTTAGGCTGTTGACTCAGGGGTGGGCTTAGAGTTAGGGGGTGGAGTCGGGGATGGGCTTAGGGTTAGGAGGTGGCCTCGGGGGTGGGCTTAGGGTTAGGGGGTGGAGTTAGGGGTAGTCTTAGAAGTACGGGGTGGACTCAGGGGTAGGCTTATGGTTAGGGGGTGAACTCAGGGGTGGGCTTAGACTTAGGGGTTGGGCTCAGGGGTGGGTTTAGGGTTAGGAGGTGGACTCAGGGGTGGTCTTAGGGTTAGGGGGTGGAGTCGGGGGTGGGCTTAGGTTTAGGGGGTGGACTCGGGGGTGGGTTTAGAGTTAGGGGGTGGACTCGGGGGTGAGTTTAGAGTTAGGGGGTGGACTCGGGGGTGGGCTTAGGGTTAGGGGGTGGAATCGGGGATGGGCTTAGAGTTAGGGGGTGGAGTCAGGGGCGGGCTCTAGGGTTAGGGGGTGGGGTCAGGGGCGGGCTCTAGGGTTAGGGGGTGGAGTCAGGGGCGGGATCTAGGGTTAAGGGGCAGAATTGGGGGTGGACTCTAGGGTTAGGTGTTGGGGTTAGGGATTAGGGTCAGGGTCAGGGGTTAGGATTAGGGGTTGGGGGTGAGGGTTTAGGGTGATGGTGAGGGGTTAGGGGTTAGGGTGAGGGTGAAGGTGAGGGGTTAGGTTTTAAAAAAATAAAATTGGAGGCCGAAATGGGGTGGGAGGCCAAAAAGGGGTGGGAGGCCAGAAAGGTGTGGGAGGCTGGAGAGAAGTAGAGGCTAGAATAAATTGGAGGCCGAAAAGGGGTGGGAGGCCAAAAAGGGGTGGGAGGCTGGAGAGAAGTAGAGGCCAGAAAAAATTGGAGGCCGAAAAGGGGTGAGAGGCCAAAAAAGAGTGGGAGGCAGGAGAGAAGTAGAGGCTAGAAGAATTGGAGGTTGAAAAGGGGTGGGAGGCCAAAATGGGGTGGGAGGCCCAAAAAGGGTGGGAGGCTGGAGACAAGTAGAGGCCAGAAAAAAAAGGAGGCCAAAATGGGGTGGGAGGCCAAAAAGGGGTGGGAGGCTGGAGAGAAGTAGAGGCCAGAAAAAATTGGAGGCTGAAAAGGAGTTGCAGGCCAAAAAATGGTGGGAGGCTTGTGATAAGTAGAGGCCAAAAAAAATTCGGGGTTGCACCTGCCGCGGGTCACTGTTTCCACCCGGACCCTATTCGGGATTGCACCTGCCTCGGGGTCACTGTTTCCACACAGACCGCACTCCAGGTTGCACCTCCTCCTGCACACTTTTTCCACACCGATTCTATTCCAGTTTAAAACCCACATTACACGTTACAGCTTAGTAACACCTTCCAATTACAACTGTAGGTTACAGCTTACACTGACACTTTAGGGTTACAGTTACACTGTACACCTTAGGGTTACAGGTTAGAGTTAGGGAGTGGACTCGGGCGTGGGCTCTAGGGTTAGGGGGTGGACTCGGGATGGGCTTAGTGTTAGGGGGTGGACTTGGGGGTTTGCTTAGGGTTAGGGGGTGGAATCGGGGATGGGCTTAGTGTTAGGCTGTTGACTCAGGGGTGGGCTTAGAGTTAGGGGGTGGAGTCGGGGATGGGCTTAGGGTTAGGAGGTGGCCTCGGGGGTGGGCTTAGGGTTAGGGGGTGGAGTTAGGGGTAGTCTTAGAAGTACGGGGTGGACTCAGGGGTAGGCTTATGGTTAGGGGGTGAACTCAGGGGTGGGCTTAGACTTAGGGGTTGGGCTCAGGGGTGGGTTTAGGGTTAGGAGGTGGACTCAGGGGTGGTCTTAGGGTTAGGGGGTGGAGTCGGGGGTGGGCTTAGGTTTAGGGGGTGGACTCGGGGGTGGGTTTAGAGTTAGGGGGTGGACTCGGGGGTGAGTTTAGAGTTAGGGGGTGGACTCGGGGGTGGGCTTAGGGTTAGGGGGTGGAATCGGGGATGGGCTTAGATTTAGGGGGTGGAGTCAGGGGCGGGCTCTAGGGTTAGGGGGTGGGGTCAGGGGCGGGCTCTAGGGTTAGGGGGTGGAGTCAGGGGCGGGATCTAGGGTTAAGGGGCAGAATTGGGGGTGGACTCTAGGGTTAGGTGTTGGGGTTAGGGATTAGGGTCAGGGTCAGGGGTTAGGATTAGGGGTTGGGGGTGAGGGTTTAGGGTGATGGTGAGGGGTTAGGGGTTAGGGTGAGGGTGAAGGTGAGGGGTTAGGGTTTAAAAAAATAAAATTGGAGGCCGAAATGGGGTGGGAGGCCAAAAAGGGGTGGGAGGCCAGAAAGGTGTGGGAGGCTGGAGAGAAGTAGAGGCTAGAATAAATTGGAGGCCGAAAAGGGGTGGGAGGCCAAAAAGGGGTGGGAGGCTGGAGAGAAGTAGAGGCTAGAAAAACCTTGGAGGCCAAGTGTGAGTGGGAGGCAAAAAAGAGTGGGAGGCCAGAAAGGGTTGGGAGGCCGGTGAATAGTAGAGGGCAGAAAAAATTGGAGACTGAAATCGGGTGGGAGGCCAAAAAATGTTGGCTGGCTGGTGATAAGTAGAGGCCAGAAAAAAATTGGAGGCCAAAAGTGAGTGGGAGGCCAAAAAATGGTGGGAGGCTGGTGGTAAATAGAGCCTAGAAAAAAATTGGAGGCCAAAAGTTAGTGGGATGCCAAAAAGGGGTGGGAGGCCAAAAAGGGGTGGGAGGCTGGAGAGAAGTAGAGGCCAGAAAAAATTGGAGGCCGAAAAGGGGTGAGAGGCCAAAAAAGAGTGGGAGGCAGGAGAGAAGTAGAGGCTAGAAGAATTGGAGGTTGAAAAGGGGTGGGAGGCCAAAATGGGGTGGGAGGCCCAAAAAGGGTGGGAGGCTGGAGACAAGTAGAGGCCAGAAAAAAAAGGAGGCCAAAATGGGGTGGGAGGCCAAAAAGGGGTGGGAGGCTGGAGAGAAGTAGAGGCCAGAAAAAATTGGAGGCTGAAAAGGAGTTGCAGGCCAAAAAAATGGTGGGAGGCTTGTGATAAGTAGAGGCCAAAAAAAATTCGGGGTTGCACCTGCCGCGGGTCACTGTTTCCACCCGGACCCTATTCGGGATTGCACCTGCCTCGGGGTCACTGTTTCCACACAGACCGCACTCCAGGTTGCACCTCCTCCTGCACACTTTTTCCACACCGATTCTATTCCAGTTTAAAACCCACATTACACGTTACAGCTTAGTAACACCTTCCAATTACAACTGTAGGTTACAGCTTACACTGACACTTTAGGGTTACAGTTACACTGTACACCTTAGGGTTACAGGTTAGAGTTAGGGAGTGGACTCGGGCGTGGGCTCTAGGGTTAGGGGGTGGACTCGGGATGGGCTTAGTGTTAGGGGGTGGACTCAGAGGTGGGCTTAATGTTAGGAGGTGGAGTCGGAGGTGGCCTTAGAGTTAGGGGGAGGACTCAGGGGTGGGCTTAGATTTAGGGGGTGGACTCAGAGGTGGGCTTAGAGTTAGGGGGTGGACTCGGGGGTGGGCTTAGTGTTAGGGGGTGGACTTGGGGGTTTGCTTAGGGTTAGGGGGTGGAATCGGGGATGGGCTTAGTGTTAGGCTGTTGACTCAGGGGTGGGCTTAGAGTTAGGGGGTGGAGTCGGGGATGGGCTTAGGGTTAGGAAGTGGCCTCGGGGGTGGGCTTAGGGTTAGGGGGTGGAGTTAGGGGTAGTCTTAGAAGTACGGGGTGGACTCAGGGGTAGGCTTATGGTTAGGGGGTGAACTCAGGGGTGGGCTTAGACTTAGGGGTTGGGCTCAGGGGTGGGTTTAGGGTTAGGAGGTGGACTCAGGGGTGGTCTTAGGGTTAGGGGGTGGAGTCGGGGGTGGGCTTAGGTTTAGGGGGTGGACTCGGGGGTGGGTTTAGAGTTAGGGGGTGGACTCGGGGGTGAGTTTAGAGTTAGGGGGTGGACTCGGGGGTGGGCTTAGGGTTAGGGGGTGGAATCGGGGATGGGCTTAGAGTTAGGGGGTGGAGTCAGGGGCGGGCTCTAGGGTTAGGGGGTGGAGTCAGGGGCGGGATCTAGGGTTAAGGGGCAGAATTGGGGGTGGACTCTAGGGTTAGGTGTTGGGGTTAGGGATTAGGGTCAGGGTCAGGGGTTAGGATTAGGGGTTGGGGGTGAGGGTTTAGGGTGATGGTGAGGGGTTAGGGGTTAGGGTGAGGGTGAAGGTGAGGGGTTAGGGTTTAAAAAAATAAAATTGGAGGCCGAAACGTGGTCGGAGGCCAAAACGTGGTGGCAGGCTGGATGGAAGTAGATGCCATTAAAAGTGGAGGCCGAAAAGGGGTGGGAGGCCAAAACAGGGTGGGAGGATGGAGGGAGGTAGAGGCCTCCCACCCCGTATTGGTCTCCCACCATGATTCAGTTTGAAATTTCTTTTGGCCTCTACTTCTCTCCAGCTTCCCACCCCTTTTCGCCCTCCCACCCCATTTCTACCTCCACTTTTTCTGGCCTGTAGTTCCCTCTGGCCTCCAACCCATTTTGGCCTCACAGCATGATTTTGCATCCACCTTTCATGGCCTCTACTTCCTTCTGGCCTCCCACTATATTTTGGCCTTCCGCCCTGTTTCAGCATCCACTATTTTATGGCCTCTACTTTGCTCTAGCTCCCACCCCGTTTGGGCCTCCCACCATGGTTCTGCCTCTCATTTTTTCTGCCCTCTACTTCTGTCTGGCCACCCACCCCATTTCGGCCTCCACCTTTCCCGGCGTCTACTTCCCTCCATCCTCCCACCCCGTTTCGGTCTCTCACTCCATTTTGGCTTCCACATTTTTCTGGCCTCTATTTCCCTTCCAGCCTTCCATTTTGGCCTCCCGCAGCTTTTCCGCCCCCTCCTTTATTCAGGCTTTTATGCGCTCTTTGCACTTCCGACACTTTGTCGCCCACCGAGCCCTTTTTGTTTCTCTCACCCCTTTTGGCACTTCACAGTTTTCTGCCCCGTACTTGCCCTTCAGCCTGTCACCTATTTTCGGTCTCCACTCTTTTCTGCCCTCCGAGTCCCCCCGGGACTCCTGGCATCAAAGGCCAAGGGTTCAACGGTAACCGGGCTCAAACATCCGGAGAGGCCCCGCCACGGCCGAATCCAGAGAGGCCCCAGAAAGGGAAAGAAGAAGAAAATCACGGCCATCTCGGCAGCACCCGCCTCCCACCGCAGGAAGAGAGAGCCCGCTCTGCGGACGAGGAAGGAGCCCTCTTCACGGTCCGCGGCGGGCCAGAGCGCCGGCGAGCGCCGCAGGGTCCGCGCGCGTCACCCAGAGCGCGGCACGGCCACGCGGCGCACGAGGGAGCGCGGCTACGTGTACGGGAAGCCGCGTCTTCCCTTCGGGGCCCCGTCGCAACTCTCACGCGTTTCGGGCTCTCCCCCGGCCCCCTCTCTCTCCCACACCGCCGTGATTTTTTTGCTTCCCTTTACCTCTGCTCTCCTTCTTCTCTCCCGCTCCCTCTTATTCTGTCTTCTGCTACCTCTCCCTTTTTCTTTTTCTCTAGACGCCTTTGTCCCGCTTCCTCTCCTTCTGTTTTTTCATCCTCCGTCTCTCTCCCGTACCCCAGCACCGGTTTTTTCCTTTTTCGATTCTTCGTCCCGTTCGGCATCGGCATCTTTTCGCCCGCGGCGTCTATTCGTTCGGCATCTTATCATACGTCTCTTTTCGGTATCCGGTATCCCAAAGACGTGCGTCGTCAGCTTAGATCTCTTCTCGAGTTTTTCAGAGAAGAGGATCGCCTTCATCTATCGTCTAGGCATCTCCTATGTTTTTTTCTGTTAAGTTTGCATTTTTTTTTTCGTTCTAGCAATTTAGGCGTCAGGCCGCTTCATACGCTTTCCGATACATTTCAGGGAATTCCACATTTTTTTGGTGTTTTCTGTCCTTCGGGACTCTTAAGGGAGTCAGTCGGAGAGACGGTCAAGGTCACTCCGAATCGTCGGCGACGCACAGTAAATAATTTATATCGGAACCGGTGATATTTCCGAGAAGGAATTCTTATAGGATCTAGTTCCGCTTCGTTCTTTAGCGCTCTCCGGGACACGGTTCCATTATCACAGAATCACAGAATCACAGAATCAACTAGGTCGGAAAGGACCTCGAAGATCATCCAGTCCAACCATTCACCTAACACTGCCAGTTCCCACGTACACCATATCTCTCGGCGCTATGTCGACCCTACTCTTAAACACCTCCAGGGATGGGGACTCTACCGCCTCCCCGGGCAATCCATTCCGCTGCCTAATAACCCGTTCTGTAAAGAAATACTTCCCGACATCTAGTCTAAACCTTCCGTGGCACACCCGGAGGCCACTCCCTCTCGTCCTATCGCTTGTTATTTCATTAAAGAGACTCATCCCCAGCTCTCTGCAACCTCCTTTCAGGTAGCTATAGAGGGCCATGAGGTCTCCCCTCAGCCTCCTCTTCTCCAGACTAAACAACCCCAGTTCCCTCAGCCGCTCCCCGTACGACACGCGCTCCGGACCCTTCACCGGCTTCGTTGCCCTTCTCTGGACACGCTCGAGTAATTCAATGTCCTTTTTGTAGCGAGGGGCCCAAAACCGAACACAGTAATCGAGGTACGGCCTTACCGGCGCCGAGTACAGGGGCAAGATCGCTTCCCTGTCCCCGCCGGCCACGCTATTTCTGATACGGGCCAGGACGCCACGGGCCTCGTCGGCCACCCGGGCACACTGCCGGTTCACGTTCAGCCGGCTGTCGATCGACACCCCCAGGTCCCTCTCTGACCGGCAGCTCTCCAGCCACTCCTCCCCAAGCCCGTAGCGCCACCGGGGGGGCTTAGGCAGCACGCGCGGTCTCGCCGGAAAAGACGAGTCACCCCGCGGCATTTCGGTTTTCACGTAGGAAACTACAGCGCCTCGTTTTGGATAACGATATTATTATCGCCTTTAGCCGACTACTTCCCCACGTAGCTTAGCACGATATCTGTCTTTTTCTATCTATACCCCAGAAAAACTAGGTTTCATTCCCGTCCCGGTCACATCGCCGACACAATAGACTTAGCAAAAGAGCGGATATCGTCGTATCCGGTAAGGGTCGCTTTCTTTCTACGGCATTTTGCAGGTCACAAACTTAAGGCAGAGGAGAAAACTCCCAGCTGCTCCCACAGGTGCCTTTATGCCTTCCGGTGGTTCAGCCCTCCCCTTTCCCAGGTGATCGTGGTCAGGGTGGTGGGTGGGGCCTGGGGTATATGAGCCACAGCCTCTCATCAGGGAGCTCATTCTGCTCTCGGGCCTCTCTGAGGTCAGCGCTCTGGTGTTCTTCAGAGTCAGCGGCAGATTTTGAGCCGAGGAAGATCTTCATTGTGCTCTCGGGCCTCTCTGAGGTCAGCGCTCTGGTGTTCTTCAGAGTCAGCGGCAGATTTTGAGCCGAGGAAGCTCTTCATTGTGCTCTCGGGCCTCTCTGAGGTCAGAGCTCTGGTGTTCTTCAGAGTCGGTGGCAGATTTTGAGCCGAGGCAGCTCTTTGGGCAGGTGTGTTTTAATAATCACAGAAATAGAGGTACCTGAGACAAGAGTTTCAGCATCAGTCAAGGTTCAGCAGTGTGTATAGTAGGAAGTAAACAGGTACATAGTGGGTTTTTATCAGGTAAGTAATTTTGTATCCGCGGGGCGGGTAAAACAGTTTAATAGCGTACACTTACATCTTTTCTTTTCATTCTAGATACATTGCATTTTCCTGACTTCATCGAAGACGGGACCTCGGTTTTTTCCCTAGCGTCGGCGTATACATCGTAAGGCGTCGATATCATCCACATAAACGTGACCAAAGGGGAGAGGACGGAGCGAGGGTCAGAGCGAGCATCTCGTAAGCATCCGTATACGGAGTTGTAGCCTTTCTCAGAAAAACGGCGGGGACGTTTTAGCGTTCGTCAGGAAAGAGTCAGGGACGTAAGGCACGGAGTCTTTCGGGATCCGGGACGGCTCATCGCGTTTCCCGATCGCCCGCAGAGCGCCGTATCGTCTCGCGGGCGCAGCGTAGGCAGCCTTTGGAATAGGATGAGCGTTTGAGGCGAACCGGGGCAGCGGAGAGGAGGGGCACGGGCCCGGCGTTTTCCCCCGAGCGCAAATATAATATTCCATCTTTTGAAATCACAGGCGCCGCGAGCGACGACGGCCACGGCATCCGACACCGAAACCGGCACGGAGCGGGCGAGCCGAAAGGGCCACGCTTTCGAGGAGGAGGGCGTCGCGGAAGAGGGCCGCGTCGGCCGACACGACGCCGACCGGTCGCTCGCTTCGCGGACGTTCGGCGGACGACGCGGAGGAACCCGGCGACTCGGGAGCGTCCCGGTCGGCCGACGCGGTCGTCGCGGAAGACGGTCCGGCCTCCGGCCCTCTCGAAGCTAAGTCGAGGGTCCAGGGCGGGAAGGGTCCGGGAGGAAGGGACAGGGTCGGGAATCGCAGGGAGGGCTTTTCGAGGTGGCGTAGGGGAGAGGACCGTCCGGGAGCGGCGCCCCAGGCGCCCGTAAAGGGAGCGAGTCACTTTTCGGCACCAGAGTACCGCGGTCAGGGCAGTTCCAGCCCGCGTCCGTGTCGTCGTGTACTTTGCGTGTTCTGCGTTCCGTATCTTATACCGTGCCGTCCTCAGGTCTAGACGTCTCTGTAGGTCTTTGCGATCGTCAGGCATCTCGATAGCCCTCCCGAGAGTCTCGAGTACGTCCCCTCGTCGGCACGGCACCCGTCGAGCCCTTCTCGTCTCGCGATTATAACCGGAAGCGCGGATCCGTCCCGCACGCGTCGCGTCGAGGACGTTCTCGAGCGGTCGTCTCTCGCAGGGGCGAGCTAGGCGGCGCCCCAGGCCGTGCTTTCGAGCGTCATTTTGGCACCCGGTAGTCTTCCGGGGTTTCGTCCCCGCATCTTATGACTTAAAACCCGGCTTCTCACGCATCCGTCGTTCCGGTTTTGACGGTAACTTCGTCTCACGGGCCGCAGCGGTCGCCTCTCATTTCGGGGCCGCCATCGCGGCGCCGTAGGCCTTCTCCGCCGGCGGCATCTTCCCTACGGCCGTCGTTCTCGTCGCTCGCCGTCTTCTCGCGTCACTCGTGGCGTCCGCGTTCGGCGTCTGTCCGCGTCCGGGTCGGACCCGTCCCGCCCAGGGGTTTAGCCGTAGTAAAGATGAGGGGAGCGTGTAGTAACGCATCCATCCGCCCGGACGCTTTTGGCGAAGACCGTGCGGTCCATCTCCGGGCGAGTAGCCGTAGAGAGCCTTCACGGTTATTTTCCTCGCGTTCGGCAGGCATCGGAGGGCGGACTCTGGCTCGCAGGGAGCGGGCGATCGAGCGGGTCGAACGAGCCTTAGCTTGCACGTGAGGCTCGGTACTTAGGATTTTGGGTATTTTAGCAGTAGCCAGAAGGGAGATGGAAAGGAAAGACAAACCTTTGGTCTCGTAAAAGTCTAGGTTAACGCCGAGATGCCTTTCCTTACAGGGTTCGGGTCGTTTAAGCGCAAAGCGAGAAGCCGCTTCACGACGGGCGACGGAAGAGGTCAGAGGATCCGCGGGACCGGCGGCTCCGAGGGGCTCACGCCATTCCGGTTTTATTTTCTAGGCGCGAATCGACGCGTGAAGCGGGATACCCGCGCCCTCGGACTTCGACGAGGCGAGCGATGACCGGCGTGCCCGAGCGGCAGTTCTTCAGGTGTCATAATGGTATCGTAGCTAAAGTCATACCCCGTTTGAATAGCACAGGCGGCGACCGGGCCTCGGCACGGCGAACGGAAGAATCCGTCTCCGAGCGGCCGAGGTAAACGAGCAGGGGAGAGGAAGCTCCGCGAGCGAGCCGAGGATCGGGGCGGCATCTCGCCGCGCGCTTTTACCTCTTTCTTTTGCAGGTGCCGCGCTCCTTCCCGGAGCGTCGACGCCGCAGAGTCACGAGCGGTTTGAGAAAAGGCGAGAGAGTCGTTAAGCGGTCCGCCGGGACCCGAATCGCCGAGGATCGCGCGGCCATACGAACGACCGTTCGCCTTCGCTTTCGCGGGCGTCGCGAGGTCTCCGCTCGAACGGCGGAGGCTTCGAGGCGAGTCGTCGGAAGAGAGGACCGGGAGGCCGGGCGCCGCCGAGCGGGCGATCGCTTACGAGTAGGACGGCGGCCGCGTTTCTCCAGTTTTTAGGCTTCCACGGGAGACGGGGCGGCACAACGTACGGTTATCGGGAGCCGCGTGGCCATTCCGAGGAGGGCATCGCCGCGGTAGAGGTCGATACATGTCGACGTGTCGGTGACCGGAGACGTTCTGCGTTACAGGTGATGAAGAGCAATGCGGTGACTGCAGGGAAACCCCGGTTAGATGACATGCTCCCAATGAGGATGAGTTCTGGACCGTGCTCTCTGAAAGATAAGTCAAGGGGCCAAAGCAGCGGGTGGGGCGGGGCTAGAAGAGGGGGTAGGACATCGGGGTCGGCGGGAGGGGTCTTTAGGTTTTGTGAATTCTGGAGGCAGATAGCGGGCCTCGGGCCCGTGCGGGGCGGCGGCGCGTCTCTGGGCGTCTCTGGGCGGCGTCGGGCGGCGGCGCGTCTCTGGGCGTCTCTGGGCGGCGTCGGGCGGCGGCGCGTCTCTGGGCGGCGTCGGGCGGCAACGCGTCTCTGGGCGTTGTGTTTGGTTGTGTCTGATCTGAGTGTTACGCTGTCTGGCATTAAAGCAGCAAGAGCGGCGCATAGCTCTATATCTGTATTTCGTGACCTTGCAAAGCCAGCGTTCACGTGAGCGGGAGTCGAGCGGATCTCAAGCGAATTGAGAGGTAACACGAGGGAAGCCTGTAAGTCAGCTTTTGCATTGTTCTTGCAGTCAACTTGCAACAAGACTGTCGAAATGGTGAGTGATACTTCTCGTGAGATACGTGCCCTGGCAAAGCAGCTCCGGGCCAAGCGGGCAGAGCCGTGCGGTACGCCTAGCGGGCGTTCCTTAGTTACGTGACGTGTCGACGTTTGTCTCGGCCTTCGGCGTCGAGGAGTCTCGGGCATACTCGCATCCCGCTCCGCGTGCAGCAGCCGTCCGTCTCGCTCTGTACCGCTAAGAAGCGTGACGTAGAAGGTCAACGTTCCCGATCTAGTTTAGTCTCGTAGGTGGAATCGGTAGGTCTTTCACGCAGCTCTCGCTCAGGCTTAACCGGCAGGCGTAGTCTCTGCGATGCTCTGTCTCGTGAGGTCTTCTGAGGGATTCTTCCCTGCGTCATGACAGTCTTTCGTCTTTCCTAGCATTTTGTCTCTGTCGGTCACCGGGATGTTATCGCCCATCTTTCATCCGGAGTTCCGGCCGTCTCGCACGGCAGGCCACGCCGGGGCATACGCGTCACATCGTCTCGGCGTCGTCGCGCGCGCCGTCGGGCCGTGTCTTTCGGCGCGGCGTTAACTCTACCCCGTGCGGCGCTCTCGCGTCCTCGGGTCACATTTACGGAGCACGTAGACGCCCGCGTTAGCGGCGGAGCCGCTTTGCGCGTTTGTAGCCATTCCGTATGGGGCGGAACGGTCCCAGGAGGGGACGCTAACGTGCCGGCGAGCGCGGCGAGCGGGCTCTAGAGTTCCTTCTTTTGTCTCTTGCAGGTACCACGGGGCTACCGGCATTCCGGAAGCGAATCCTTCCGTGAAGTTTGCCGGAGCGTACGACAGGAAGAAAAGAAGGACCGGGAGCGACGCACAGAGGGAAACGTATTCCTCTTCTTCTGAGGACGAGGGCCCGCGGCACGGATCGAGCGGAGCGGCGGTCACGGATCGAGGCGCACGATCGTGCGATTCCGGGCACGGTTACGGAATCGGGGCCATCCGCCACTCTGGCGGGTGAACGTTGGATAGAGTAGATGTGGAACGAGCGTTCGTTTTGGAAGGTGTTTATCATTGTACGTGAGGATGTTTTTCACTTCAGGGTATATTGATGTAGAAAGAGTTAAAGTGTCTTTTAAAAATAGTAAAGAAACTGTTGAGCAGGGGGATTTCTTAATCTCTTTGACCAGGTTTAAGTCACTTAGTCCCACCCGCTCCATCCGGCGACGTTCACAGCCGGCGTTCGGGGGGAGGTCGGGCTCGGGCCACGGCGTTAGCGGGCGGGGTGAATTTCGAGGCCTTCGGGAACCACGTTCCGAGGAGCCACGGGGCGAGGGCCGGCGGCGGCGATCGGGTAGCGGGACGGGTTTGCCGGGAGCAGGGGGCGGTTAGCACGGTAGCCGAGCGAGCGGGGCGCTTAGAATGTGTCTGCCTATGCGTGACCGTTTAAATTAATGTTGTTTTTGTTGCAGGTGGAGTTGAGTTTTTTGAGTAGTTAGGCAAAAACAATAAAATAGCCACGGGGCAAGGCCCGGTGGTAGCAGTCGGGTAGGGGGATGGGTTTGCTGAGAGCGGGGCGGCAGTTAACGGGGTAGCCGAATGAGCGGTGTGTTTGGAATGTGTGTGTGTGTGTGTGTGCATGGCTGTTTAATGTAATTTTTTTTCTTCTTGCAGGTGGAGTATAGTTAGGCAAAAAACCAATATAGAATAAAAAAACCCCAGCCGGGGGATTTTTTTTTTTTTTCCCCCGGCTGGGTTTTTTTTTCCCCGGTCCCGGCCGGTCCGCGAGGCGACGATCGTCGCCAAAGTTCGGGCGCGGAGCGGCGCAGGGACGGGGTTTTCGCAGGCGGGGCCATCCGGGAGGCTCCCGGGAACGACGTTCCCGAGGAGTCACGGGGCGAGGGCCGGTCGTGGCGGTGGGGTAGCGGGACGGGTTTGCTGAGAGCAGGGGGTGGTTAGCAGAGTGGCCGAATGGGAGGTGTGTTTGGAATGTGTGTGTGTGTGTGTGCATGGCTGTTTAATGGAAATTTTTTTTTTCTTTCAGGTGGTGTATAGTTAGGCAAAAAACTAATATAGAATAAAAAAACCCCAGCCGGGGGATTTTTTTTTTTTTTTTTCCCCCGGCTGGGTTTTTTTTCCCCCGGTCCCGGCCGGTCCGCGAGGCGACGATCGTCGCCAAAGTTCGGGCGCGGAGCGGCGCAGGGACGGGGTTTTCGCAGGCGGGGCCATCCGGGAGGCTCCCGGGAACGGCGTTCCCGAGGAGCCACGGGGCGAGGGTCGGTCGTGGCGGTGGGGTAGCGGGATGGGTTCGCTGAGAGCAGGGGGTGGTTAGCAGAGTAGCCGAGTGAGTGGTGTGTTTGGAATGTGTGTGTGTGTGCATGGCTGTTTAATGTAATTTTTTTTTTTTCTTTCAGGCGGAGTATAGTTAGGCCAAAAGCAATATAGAATAAAAAAACCCCAGCCGGGGGATTTTTTTTTTTTTTCCCCCGGCTGGGTTTTTTTTCCCCGGTCCCGGCCGGTCCGCGAGGCGACGATCGTCGCCAAAGTTCGGGCGCGGAGCGGCGCAGGGACGGGGTTTTCGCAGGCGGGGCCATCCGGGAGGCTCCCGGGAACGGCGTTCCCGAGGAGCCACGGGGCGAGGGTCAGTCGTGGCGGTGGGGTAGGGGGATGGGTTTGCTGAGAGCAGGGGGTAGTTAGCAGAGTAGCCGAGTGAGTGGTGTGTTTGGAATGTGTGTGTGCATGGCTGTTTAATGTAATTTTTTTTTTTTTCTTTCAGGTGGAGTATAGTTAGGCCAAAAGCAATATAGAATAAAAAAACCCCAGCCGGGGGATTTTTTTTTTTTCCCCCGGCTGGGTTTTTTTTCCCCCGGTCCCGGCCGGTCCGCGAGGCGACGATCGTCGCCAAAGTTCGGGCGCGGAGCGGCGCAGGGACGGGGTTTTTGCAGGCGGGGCCATCCGGGAGGCCTCCGGGAACGGCGTTCCCGGGGAGCCACGGTGAGAGGGCCGGATGTGGCGGTGCGATAGCGGGATGGGTTTTCTGAGAGTAGGGGGTGGTCATCATGGTAGCTGAATGAGTGGGATGCTTAGAATGTGTCTGTGTGAGAATGGCTGTGTAATGTAATGTGGGGTTTTTTGTTGCAGGTGGGGTAGAGTTTTTGGAGTAGTAAGGCAAGAAAACAATATGGAATAAAAAAATCCCAGCTGGGTTTCCCCCCCCCCCCCCCCCCCGTCGCTCCTTGCAGCGATGCTTGTTGCCAAGGTTCAGGCACGGAGCGGTCCAGGGATGGGGTTTTCACAGGCGGGGTGATTTGGGAGGCTGACGGGAGCGGTGTTCTTGGCATCATGTATATCATAGTAATCTCTGAACAGTTATGAATATATTTAGTAAAGATCTGATGGTAATATAGATGTGTGGAATGACCGTAAAGGTCAGCAGGTGAAGCACCCCTTAGGGTTTATGAAGTCCATAAGTGTGTTTGTGTAATGTAGGTTCAATGAAGGTGTATTTGTTGTTTTTTTTAAGGTTTAATTAGTAAGTAAAAGCTGGTTTGTAATGCGGCCGTAGCAAAGGCATATTTGCCACGCTCGTAAGGTTTACTAAGGAAAGAAAGGTTTTGCGTGGCGTAGGCTCCTCGAAGGGGTATTAGCTGTCGGTTGTTATGTTATTAAGTAAGTAAAAGCTATTCTGTAATGTAGCATTAATAAAGGCGTGTATGTCGGGGTCGGCTCCGTGTGGTTTTTTTGGGGGGGGTAATAAAGGCGTGTACGTCGGGGCCGGCTCCCGTGTGGTTTTTTTGGACGTCCGAATTTGTCTCTCTCCCCGCCTGACTTTGCCCCCCTTCGCATTAGCCGTCGTCCGACTTTGCCCCTCCGTCTCCGGCTTCGCGTCCGTCTTCGTCTCTTTGCCTTTGCCCGTGTGTGTCGGACTTTGACCGTGAGAGTCGCGGTCGGATGTTGCCTTTGATTGCGTGCATTTGACTCGGACTTTGTGTTGGAGTTTGACCGTGTGCATTGGACTTTGATTGTGTTGTAGTTTGTGTGCCGGACTTAGGCTTTGACTTAGAGTGTGCGTTGGACTTTGAGTGTCTGTCTTGGACTTTGAGTGTCTGTCTTGGACTGTCTTGGACTTTGAGTGTCTGTCTTGGACTGTCTTGGACTTTGAGTGTCTGTCTTGGACTCTGAGTGTCTGTCTTGGACTGTCTTGGACTCTGAGTGTCTGTCTTGGACTCTGAGTGTCTGTCTTGGACTGTCTTGGACTTTGAGTGACTGTCTTGGACTTTGAGTGACTGTCTTGGACTCTGAGTGTCTGTCTTGGACTGTCTTGGACTTTGAGTGACTGTCTTGGACTGTCTTGGACTCTGAGTGTCTGTCTTGGACTCTGAGTGTCTGTCTTGGACTCTGAGTGTCTGTCTTGGACTTTGAGTGACTGTCTTGGACTGTCTTGGACTTTGAGTGACTGTCTTGGACTGTCATGGACTTTGAGTGACTGTCTTGGACTCTGAGTGTCTGTCTTGGACTGTCTTGGACTCTGAGTGTCTGTCTTGGACTGTCTTGGACTCTGAGTGTCTGTCTTGGACTCTGAGTGTCTGTCTTGGACTGTCTTGGACTTTGAGTGACTGTCTTGGACTTTGAGTGACTGTCTTGGACTCTGAGTGTCTGTCTTGGACTGTCTTGGACTTTGAGTGACTGTCTTGGACTGTCTTGGACTCTGAGTGTCTGTCTTGGACTCTGAGTGTCTGTCTTGGACTCTGAGTGTCTGTCTTGGACTCTGAGTGTCTGTCTTGGACTTTGAGTGACTGTCTTGGACTGTCTTGGACTTTGAGTGACTGTCTTGGACTGTCATGGACTTTGAGTGACTGTCTTGGACTCTGAGTGTCTGTCTTGGACTGTCTTGGACTCTGAGTGTCTGTCTTGGACTGTCTTGGACTCTGAGTGTCTGTCTTGGACTCTGAGTGTCTGTCTTGGACTGTCTTGGACTTTGAGTGACTGTCTTGGACTTTGAGTGACTGTCTTGGACTCTGAGTGTCTGTCTTGGACTGTCTTGGACTCTGAGTGTCTGTCTTGGACTCTGAGTGTCTGTCTTGGACTGTCTTGGACTTTGAGTGACTGTCTTGGACTGTCTTGGACTTTGAGTGACTGTCTTGGACTGTCATGGACTTTGAGTGACTGTCTTGGACTCTGAGTGTCTGTCTTGGACTGTCTTGGACTTTGAGTGACTGTCTTGGACTGTCTTGGACTCTGAGTGTCTGTCTTGGACTCTGAGTGTCTGTCTTGGACTCTGAGTGTCTGTCTTGGACTTTGAGTGACTGTCTTGGACTGTCTTGGACTTTGAGTGACTGTCTTGGACTGTCTTGGACTTTGAGTGTCTGTCTTGGACTTTGAGTGTCTGTCTTGGACTTTGAGTGTCTGTCTTGGACTGTCTTGGACTTTGAGTGACTGTCTTGGACTGTCTTGGACTGTCTTGGACTTTGAGTGACTGTCTTGGACTGTCTTGGACTCTGAGTGACTGTCTTGGACTGTCTTGGACTTTGAGTGACTGTCTTGGACTGTCTTGGACTTTGAGTGACTGTCTTGGACTCTGAGTGTCTGTCTTGGACTGTCTTGGACTTTGAGTGACTGTCTTGGACTGTCTTGGACTCTGAGTGTCTGTCTTGGACTCTGAGTGTCTGTCTTGGACTCTGAGTGTCTGTCTTGGACTTTGAGTGACTATCTTGGATTCTGAGTGTCTGTCTTGGACTGTCTTGGACTCTGAGTGTCTGTCTTGGACTCTGAGTGACTGTGTTGGACTGTCTTGGACTCTGAGTGTCTGTCTTGGACTCTGAGTGTCTGTCTTGGACTCTGAGTGTCTGTCTTGGACTTTGTGTGACTGTCTTGGACTCTGAGTGTCTGTCTTGGACTGTCTTGGACTTTGAGTGACTGTGTTGGACTCTGAGTGTCTGTCTTGGACTTAGTGTGACTGTCTTGGACTGTCTTGGACTCTGAGTGTCTGTCTTGGACTCTGAGTGACTGTGTTGGACTGTCTTGGACTCTGAGTGACTGTGTTGGACTGTCTTGGACTCTGAGTGTCTGTCTTGGACTGTCTTGGACTCTGAGTGTCTGTCTTGGACTGTCTTGGACTTTGAGTGACTGTGTTGGACTCTGAGTGTCTGTCTTGGACTGTCTTGGACTCTGAGTGTCTGTCTTGGACTCTGAGTGTCTGTCTTGGACTTTGAGTGTCTGTCTTGGACTTTGAGTGACTGTGTTGGACTTAGACACACTCCAACACTCACAGTCAAAGTCTGTCTGTCACTTTGTGGCTTTCTGTCTGTGTTGGGCTTTGACTTTGTCTCTTTGTTGTGTTGTGTGTCTGTCTGACTTTGTCTGACTTTGTCTTCCTCTCTGTATTGCTCTCTTTGTCTCTTTACTTGGATGGTAAATAGCAGCAGTAGAACACACCTGTTGCCTGGGAGTAATAAAAAATAAAAAAATAAAATACAAATTAATAATAAATTACTCCCAGGCAATGAGGCAACATTCCAGTGCTGCACCACACTTATTAGTTTTAGTCTTTTCATACATAGTACTGCAACATCACAGCTGATACCCATCAATAAACCACTACCCACTCCCACCTGTCCACAATTAAACCCAACAACACAGAGTTGGGGGAGTGTCCATGGGTGGGGCCTAGGGTTAGGGGGCAGGCCTTAGGGTTAGGGGAGGAGCCAGGGGTGTGGCCTAGGGTTAGGGGGCGGGCCTTAGGGTTAGGGGAGGAGCCAGGGGTGTGGCCTAGGGTTAGGGGGCGGGCCTTAGGGTTAGGGGAGGAGCTGGGGGTGTGGCCTAGGGTTAGGGGGCGGGCCTTAGGGTTAGGGGAGGAGCTGGGGGTGTGGCCTAGGGTTAGGGGGCGGGCCTTAGGGTTAGGGGAGGAGCTGGGGGTGTGGCCTAGGGTTAGGGGGCGGGCCTTAGGGTTAGGGGAGGAGCTGGGGGTGGGCCTTAGGGTTAGGGGAGGAGCTGGGGGTGTGGCCTAGGGTTAGGGGAGGGGCCATGGGCGGGGCCTAGGGTTAGGGGGCGGGCTTTCAGGTTAGGGGAGGGGCCATGGGCGGGGCCTAGGGTTAGGGTGTCGGGTTAGGGTGTCGGGTGTCGGGTTAGGGTGTCGGGTGTCGGGTTAGGGTGTCGGGTTAGGGTGTCGGGTTAGGGTGTCGGGTTAGGGTGTCGGGTTAGGGTGTCGGGTTAGGGTTAGGGTGTCGGGTTAGGGTGTCGGGTTAGGGTGTCGGGTTAGGGTGTCGGGTTAGGGTGTCGGGTTAGGGTTAGGGTGTCGGGTTAGGGTGTCGGGTTAGGGTGTCGGGTTAGGGTTAGGGTGTCGGGTTAGGGTTAGGGTGTCGGGTTAGGGTGTCGGGTTAGGGTGTCGGGTTAGGGTGTCGGGTTAGGGGTGTCGGGTTAGGGTTAGGGTTAGGGTTAGGGTTAGGGGTTAGGGTTAGGGTTAGGGTGTCGGGTTAGGGTGTCGGGTTAGGGTGTCGGGTTAGGGTTAGGGTTAGGGTTAGGGTTAGGGTTAGGGGTTAGGGGTTAGGGTTAGGGTTAGGGTTAGGGTTAGGGTTAGGGTTAGGGTTAGGGTTAGGGTTAGGGTTAGGGTTAGGGTTAGGGTTAGGGTTAGGGTTAGGGTTAGGGTTAGGGTTAGGGTTAGGGTTAGGGTTAGGGTTAGGTTAGGGTTAGGGTTAGGGTTAGGGTTAGGGTTAGGGTTAGGGTTAGGGTTAGGTTAGGGTTAGGGTTAGGGTTAGGGTTAGGGTTAGGGTTAGGGTTAGGGTTAGGGTTAGGGTTAGGGTTAGGGTTAGGGTTAGGGTTAGGGTTAGGGTTAGGGTTAGGGGTTAGGGTTAGGGTTAGGGTTAGGGTTAGGGTTAGGGTTAGGGTTAGGGTTAGGGTTAGGGTTAGGGTTAGGGTTAGGGTTAGGGTTAGGGTTAGGGTTAGGGTTAGGGTTAGGGTTAGGGTTAGGGTTAGGGTTAGGGTTAGGGTTAGGGTTAGGGTTAGGGTTAGGGTTAGGGTTAGGGTTAGGGTTAGGGTTAGGGTTAGGGTTAGGGTTAGGGTTAGGGTTAGGGTTAGGGTTAGGGTTAGGGTTAGGGTTAGGGTTAGGGTTAGGGTTAGGGTTAGGGTTAGGGTTAGGGTTAGGGGTTAGGGTTAGGGTTAGGGTTAGGGTTAGGGTTAGGGTTAGGGTTAGGGTTAGGGTTAGGGTTAGGGTTAGGGTGTCGGGTTAGGGTGTCGGGTTAGGGTGTCGGGTTAGGGTGTCGGGTTAGGGTGTCGGGTTAGGGTGTCGGGTTAGGGTGTCGGGTTAGGGTGTCGGGTTAGGGTTAGGGTGTCGGGTTAGGGTGTCGGGTTAGGGTGTCGGGTTAGGGTGTCGGGTTAGGGTGTCGGGTTAGGGTGTCGGGTTAGGGTTAGGGTGTCGGGTTAGGGTGTCGGGTTAGGGTGTCGGGTTAGGGTGTCGGGTTAGGGTGTCGGGTTAGGGTGTCGGGTTAGGGTTAGGGGTTAGGGTGTCGGGTTAGGGTGTCGGGTTAGGGTTAGGGGTTAGGGTGTCGGGTTAGGGTGTCGGGTTAGGGTTAGGGTGTCGGGTTAGGGTTAGGGGTTAGGGTTAGGGTTAGGGTTAGGGTTAGGGTTAGGGTTAGGGTTAGGGTTAGGGTTAGGGTTAGGGTTAGGGTTAGGGTTAGGGTTAGGGGTTAGGGTTAGGGTTAGGGTTAGGGTTAGGGTTAGGGTTAGGGTTAGGGTTAGGGTTAGGGTTAGGGTTAGGGTTAGGGTTAGGGGTTAGGGTTAGGGTTAGGGTTAGGGTTAGGGTTAGGGTTAGGGTTAGGGTTAGGGTTAGGGTTAGGGTTAGGGTTAGGGTTAGGGTTAGGGTTAGGGTTAGGGTTAGGGTTAGGGTTAGGGTTAGGGTGTCGGGTTAGGGTTAGGGTGTCGGGTTAGGGTGTCGGGTTAGGGTGTCGGGTTAGGGTGTCGGGTTAGGGTGTCGGGTTAGGGTTAGGGTGTCGGGTTAGGGTTAGGGTGTCGGGTTAGGGTGTCGGGTTAGGGTGTCGGGTTAGGGTGTCGGGTTAGGGTGTCGGGTTAGGGTGTCGGGTTAGGGTGTCGGGTTAGGGTTAGGGTGTCGGGTTAGGGTGTCGGGTTAGGGTGTCGGGTTAGGGTGTCGGGTTAGGGTGTCGGGTTAGGGTGTCGGGTTAGGGTTAGGGGTTAGGGTGTCGGGTTAGGGTGTCGGGTTAGGGTTAGGGGTTAGGGTGTCGGGTTAGGGTGTCGGGTTAGGGTTAGGGTGTCGGGTTAGGGTTAGGGGTTAGGGTTAGGGTTAGGGTTAGGGTTAGGGTTAGGGTTAGGGTTAGGGTTAGGGTTAGGGTTAGGGTTAGGGTTAGGGTTAGGGTTAGGGTTAGGGTTAGGGTTAGGGTTAGGGTTAGGGTTAGGGTTAGGGTTAGGGTTAGGGTTAGGGTTAGGGTTAGGGTTAGGGTTAGGGTTAGGGTTAGGGTTAGGGTTAGGGTTAGGGTTAGGGTTAGGGTTAGGGTTAGGGTTAGGGTTAGGGTTAGGGGTTAGGGTTAGGGTTAGGGTTAGGGTTAGGGTTAGGGTTAGGGTTAGGGTTAGGGTTAGGGGTTAGGGTTAGGGTTAGGGTGTCGGGTTAGGGTGTCGGGTTAGGGTGTCGGGTTAGGGTGTCGGGGTTAGGGTGTCGGGTTAGGGTGTCGGGTTAGGGTGTCGGGTTAGGGTGTCGGGTTAGGGTGTCGGGTTAGGGTTAGGGTTAGGGTTAGGGTTAGGGTTAGGGTTAGGGTTAGGGTTAGGGTTAGGGTTAGGGTTAGGGTTTAGGGTTAGGGTTAGGGTTAGGGTTAGGGTTAGGGTTAGGG